>NC_068279.1:5901539-6207372 GCF_025860055.1 Xyrauchen texanus | reverse complement strand
TGCGACTTTATGTGCTCCGAGTAAGGGATTGTGGGTACACATGGAACACTCAGTTTGGCGGGTAGACAACAGCACGTTACTCTACACTAGATAAAGTTGTGTACACCGATTATATTTCAGATGTAATATATTCATATTGAGTGGTTTGTTTGTGCTGAAGCCAAATTATGTCATTTGCACTGAGTTTCATTATGAATACAAAAACAAAACATGGTTTTATGGAAATTGCTGGAATATTTGCGTGCCCTCGCCTTAATGTATCTCTTCTGCTGAAACGTGCTCGATGAGCTCTGAAAGCGTGTTTTGAGGATGATTTGAATTTCACTTTGCAGCTTAATGAATCTGGTGTTTAGATTACACAAGGCGAGAATTAAATCCACTCTTTTATTATCTGGGCAATGAAGCTTTTTATGCTTAACCAACAGTTTCTCACTCTCTCCATCTGTTAATATTTTCTATTTCCCCATGGAGTATTTGGGTAAGACGAATAAAATGCTGTAATTAATTGAGTCGAAGTTAATGATTTCAAGACGAAGGGTTTGCTCTGAAGTAAATCGCAATTCCTTGTCTGTTTATTTCCTGGTTGAAATCTGTCACAGATCCACATAGATCATTGTGCTTTTAGATTTAACAGGGCCTATTTTAAACAATTTTTATTGATAATTTTCAGTATTAATTGAAATACATTTTATTATAAAATGATAAATACATTTATACCTCACATCATCTGCCATTTTGGATTATTTTTCATTGAGCGCATCACCGTGCATCTCCATAATTTGCATCTTTTTTCCATACATTAAAAGTGAATGGTGACTGAGACCAACATTCTGCCTAACATCGCCTTTTGTGTTCCTCTTAATAGAGAAACTGTTCCTTTAAATTCTGCTAAATAGATAATACCTCAGGTATAAGAAGAGTCGCATTTGAATGGATCTGTTTTCGTCTGCTTCATGTTGGGTCAGATATCTACGACATCATTTTAGATTTTGAGAATAAAGTCTTAGCATTATGAGATTAATGTCGGAATATTTTGAGAATAAAGCCAAAATGACCAGAATCAGCATTTCATTATAAAAATGTGTGGCAGGGTGGAGGGCGGGGCTGGGTGGTGATTCTACACACCCGGTCCCTTATCAGGCTAATCAAGCCTCCGAGAGGGATAAAGGCCGAATGCGGAAGTTTGTGTGTGTGTTTGTGTCTTTTTGTTTATGTTTCTCATTAAACTATTATTTGTAAGGTCAAGCCGGTTCTCACTTCCTCATTGCCCATCTAAATCCCTATGCACATTGATAGAACACAGAGTCAGCAGCTTAATCAATGTAATAAATGGATGTGGATGATTTAGTTAAATCATAATTTAGTTTAGGATTTAGCAACAAAGAAATCATTTCGGCACATCGACAAAGTTACTAACAACTTCAATGTTTATTAGCATGTCCACATTATTTTCATTATTAGAAGACAAAGTGTAACATTATATGGTCTGTCAGGGAGGCGGCGGGAACCTGCTGAACAGTGACCATAATGTTTAATGATAAAACACAATATAAAACATAAACGAACAGACACGCATGCAATGAGGCTGCATGCATCTCTCTCTCTTCCAAACTGGTGTCTCCAGCTGCCCTTTATCTCGCTCTCCCGCTGATTCAGCTCCGGCTGGGCTCCATCACGGCCCAGCCATGCCCTCCTCCTCAGCACACAAAGTTTCAGTAAAAATATCATTAATATATTTCTTGGATATCGCCCATTAAACAGCATGCATTTTTGACTGCCATGTAAATAGGAAGGAGGAAGAGGAGGAGGAGGAAGAAGAGAGAGTGAATCGCTCATTGCACACTCACTCTAATCCACTTTGTTAACCATATTTTATTTATTTATTTTGGCCTTTTTAAGTTTTAAACTGCAGGGTCACATTCCTCGCATATGCCTTTTAAGCAAATCTGTTCAATAAGAACATATCTTTCTGTTGCCATTACAATTATGCTTATCAAAGAAGGCCAATAAAACATTATACTGTATTATGTGTCATGTGAATTTAGATCTATCTTTAGACCTAATTTAGACCTATCACGTGACATGCACAGACTGCGGAGACTGCCTATTGATTTACAATGCAATTTATTTATTTCAAAAAAATAATAATTTAACACGTTTTTTTTTATCCTCTTAAACGGTGTACAATTGCTTTCCAATCAAATTATTTTAATATAATTTATTAAATGTCCCTTTGTATTTGACAAACCGCGAAAGATGCAAGAACAAACATGTTGTTGCACTTAATGGATTTAAGAGCGGTTCATATCTCTAGTTAATTTACAAGCAATTTTACGTGCTACTTCGATAACGATACTTTTGGAAAACTGGCTGTTGTGAGTACAATTTAAGTGCTACTAACTTCCACTTAGAGCTTCGGGAAACCCTGCCTGTGCATCAGCCATGCCGAGTGGGACTGCTGTCTGGTTCTCCTGAATAAATACAATTCCGACATATCTGCTGCAGTGTCTGGATACCAATAATAACTTTGTGCGGATGTGCCAGAAGATGACATGATTTCTTTGATACTAAATCCTTAATTTAAGTATGATTTAACTAAATCATCCACATTAATTTGTGGCATTGATGAAGCTGCTGGTTCTGCGTTCTGTCATTGTAATATTGATGAGCTTTTTCTGGTCATTTTGGCTTTATTCTCAAAATATTACGACTTTAATCTCATAATTTTGACTTTATTCTCAAAACATTATTACTTTGTTTTCTAAATCTTAGAATTTAGAACACTGCCCCTAGTGGCAAATGCGGTAAGTGCTGTCAAGCATATTGGCAAGTGTGAGCACCATGTTCTGGGTAAATGTCCATGGAAGGGTGCCAGAAGTGAGTTGTTTTCAGCTGTACAGGATGTAATACAGTGAAAAGGAAGATCAAATGTAGACAGGCCCCATTTTCAGCAGCCATCACTCCAACAACTTATCCTTGAGTATTTATGCTAAATTGCTAATTTGGTACTAGAAAATCACTTGCCATAACAGCAAACACAGTTAAAGCTATTTGGCTTGTTAAATGAAGCGTAACTTTATCTTTTGTGTTTGTTTTGAGTTGCCAAAGTATGCAATACACTGGCATGTCTTAAGGTCAATATTAGCTAAAAAATGGTAAAAAGTGACCGCTTTCACAAGGAAGAAAATTGTCAGTCAATCATTGTTTTGAGGAATGAAGGCTATTTTATAAAAACTACATTCTTCAAAGACAATGGATAACTGGCTCTAACAAGGACAGAAAGAGATGTGGAAGGCAAGATGTACAACTAAACAAGAGGACAAGTAAATTATTTGGTTAAATATGTACACTGGCGGCCACAAGTTTGGAATAATGTACAGAATTTGCTCTCATGGAAAGGAATTGGTACTTTTATTCACCAAAGTCGCATTCAACTGATCACAATGTATAGTCAGGACATTAATAACGTGAAAAATTACTATTACAACTTCAAAATTGTTCAGAACTTCTTAAATTACTTCAAAAATGTATCATAAAAAAAATTAAAAAAAATACCTCCACGTGCAGCAATGTCAGCTTTGCAGATCCTTGGCTTTCTAGCTGTCAGTTTGTCCAGATACTCAGGTGACCTTTCACCACACGCTTCCTGTAGCACTTGCCATAGATGTGGCTGTCTTGTCGGGCACTTCTCACGCACATTACAGTCTAGCTGATCCCACAAAAGCTCAATTGGTTTAAGACCCATAACACTCTTTTCCAATTTTCTGTTTTCCAATGTCTATGTTTCTTTGCCTACTCAAACCTTTTCTTTTTGCTTTGGCTTTTTCTTTGCAATTCGTCCCATAAGGCCTGCACCCCTGAGTCTTCTCTTTACTGTTGTACATGAAACTGGTGTTGAACGGGTAGAATTCAATTAAGCTGTCAGCTGAGGACATGTGAGGCATCTATTTCTCAAACTAGAGGCTCTGATGTACTTATCCTCTTGTTTAGTTGTACATCTGGTCTTCCACGTCTCTTTCTGTCGTTGTTAGAGCCCATTGTCCTTTGTCTTTGAAGACTGTAGTGTACACCTTTGTATGAAATCTTCTATAGTTTCTAGAGAAAGCAGTTTCTTTTTTGCCATTTTCGACCTAATATAGACCTTATGACATGCCAGTCTATTACATACTGTGGCAACTCAAAAACAAAGACAATGTTAAGCTTCATTTAACTAACCAAATAGCTTTCAACTGTGTTTGATATAATGGTAAATGTAAGCGCAGCATAGTTCCAGCGGGAAGACTAGCAGCTGTACATCATCGCACCTCACAATCTATCACATTGCTGTTTCAGTGTGCTAACTAGAGGTCGACCGATATTGTTTTTTTTCAGGCCGATGCCGATCTTTTGAAATCCGGGTCGGCCGATGGCCGATTAATGCAGCCGATTTATTTTGGCCAATATGTGCTTGTTTTTAACCTCTTATTTGAACCTTTTATTTGAAAGATAAAATGTAACACAAATAATTAATTAAGATAGACAAAATTTCTCAACAAATACATTTATTGAACACTTGACACTTAAATTAAAAATGTATAATGTAAAAACATATTATATAAATAATGTATACCAAATATATTAAATAAACAAAGCAGGTGTTACGAACTGCTCCGAGACACGAAGGTTGAGATCCAAATGCAGCTTTAATTAAGGGGCAATCCAGACACGTAATCCAATATTCAGAGCATCCAAGAGAAGCACAGGCATAACTACGGATGGGTATCGTTAAGGTTTTAATGGTATTACTATCTTACCAATACTGCTTATCGATCCGGTACTTCAACTGTATTCTTAACGGTTCTTTTGTTATAATATATATATATATATATATATATATATATATATATATATATATATATATATATATATATATATATATATATATATTAAACAAAGATAAACGTTATATAGGCACAGTGATTTAATTTCAGGAAGGTCTACTAACATTACTGTTCAGGTGTGGTCTAAAAAGAAATCTAATAATCTAGTAATCAATTGTAAAATAACACTGCATAGTTTATCATAGATAGATTAATGCTTATTAATGCATAAGTTATTCATTCAAGACCTGTAAGTGATTTTCTCTTTGCCTTTTGTTGTTTGATTCGCAGTAATGGCTCAATCGTCACATGTTTAATAGACAGCTTCCCCTTTAAGACCGAGTTCAGATCTAATAGACTCCTGATGCACAGGCCCGGATTACCCAATGGGCATTATGAGCACGGGCCCAGGGGCCCATGCGCACTTGGGGCCCAAGCGAGGGGAAGATTTTTTGTTTTTTTATTTTTATTTTTTTCTTCCATTTCCGAAAACGGAGCGTATATTTGCACTACGCGCCTTTTCGCAAAAAGACGCTCGACACAAAATAACTACTGTAGCGTAAGGCGTGAGGTGCATGATGGTAACTTTTGAAGCGTTCGGCCAGAGTTCGAATCCGCCTTTTGCCGAACTCGCTCTTCTCCCTTTTCCCAACACATGCAGGTACACGTGCATTTGAGCAACACTGGCAACAAAACTAGCACTAGTGTAATTGCTAATTAAGTTAATTGCCATTATGCAACGTTTTAGAAAAGTATGAATTAGCAGAATATCCAGTGTTATGAAAACAGTAAGTCAACATAACTACAATGCATTCTTTAATTCCCTGTCTTATTCTGCCCTCTGGCATATCGAAATTAATACAAACCTTAACATAAAGAGACGGACAGTGTTATTAACAGACAGTAAAAATCATACTAATAATACTATGTAAAAAAAATCTGATGAGCCCAGAATATAAACTCAAGCGTGTTTAATTACACGTTATAAGCATTGCCGAATACACTCAAATGAGATCGACTCAGAAAAGACGTCAATAAATGCACGCGTCACCTGCTACATCCTCTTTGTTGCATGCGCAAATTATGATCAATAATACAAAATACAACATTTTATTCACAAAAATGTCTCTATTTGTAGAAATTGCTGCACATTCGTTGAATTCTGAATTTTGCACACATAAGTTGAAAGCAATTTGTTTGTGGATAGTAGGCACATATCCTAGAAGAACATATCTGCAACATTTATCAAGTTCACGGATAATTGTGCGTGCATCTGATCTATTAAATTAGTATTATTAATCATTATGATACTAAAATCATAATAAAGTATGGATACTACAAAAAATCAGATGAGTCCAGAATATGAACGTAACACGTTTAATTTCACGTTAAGTATTTTCCTCCCATATAAAACATTATAAGAAAGCTAAATGTGGCTTTATGCATATTAGAATGTCCCCTTATTATGTCGAAATAACGACTTATTATTATATTGAAATAACGAGATAAGTTATTTTTCTTCCTCTTTTTTTCACCTTAAAAAATGAACTTAGAACAACACAAACACAAAAGCGCCTCAGTGCACTGTCACTGATGGCCATTGAAATCTCAGCTGGTCATGGACTTGGATTTTGATGACATTGTAACTGAGTTTGCTAACAGGAAAGCCAGGAAGAAGTCTTTTTAAGGGCAGCCGGAGAGAGGAGAGGAGGAGAGACAGACAGACAGACAAAAAAGTGAGGAGAGGAGGAGAAAGAAAGACAGACAGATAGACAGACAGACAGACAGACCCTGAGGAGAGGATGAGACAGACAGCCCCTGAGGAGAGGATGAGAAAGACAGACAGACAGACAGACAGACCCTGAGGAGAGGAGGAGAGCATGAGACAGACAGACAGACCCTGAGGAGAGGAGGAGAAAGACAGACAGATAGACAGACAGCCCCTGAGGAGAGGAGGAGAGCATGAGACAGACAGACAGACCCTGAGGAGAGGAGGAGGTAGTGTGTGTGTGTGTGTGTGTGTGTGTGTGTGTGTGTGTGTGTGTGTGTGTGTGTGTGTAGAGAGAGAGAGAGAGAGAGAGAACAACTTACATGAAATATAGTATTATCAAAAAAAACCTACAAGACATTGTGCCCAGGGGCCTCTGAATTCTTAATCCGGGCCTGCTGATGCAGCATATTTTCTCCCAACTAATTACGTCCATTTAAGACATAAACTGTGTTTAAGTGAATCTCCAAGTCGGTCGTTTAGACATATTTTTGTGTATAGTTGATCGTTTAGATGCGCACATGAAACCCAAAATAGCCTATACTTTGCTTGTCTCGTTGCTCTCTGTTTCGGAGTGCGCGCCGCCTTGGGAACGGTATCTCTTGCGCTCTTTTTATTATTAAACGCGTCCCGCAATTTAGCAAGAGTAGCTAGACTGCATTTTACAACAATCACCGATCATGCTGATTCTAATGTGAAGTTTGAGTTTTAGGGAGAAATGTCAGTGCACCGCTGTGAAGGGAAGGAAGTTGTACTAGACAGAATGCTGCTTATGTATAAATATTATTTTTATAATCTTTGGAAGGCGAAATATAAAATAAAATCAGACTAATATCACAGATCTAAACCAGGCTATGTCTGAATGTTTAGTTCTGTCACTCATTTAGCTGGGCTGTGTTGTGCTCGCTGTGCGCGAGATCTCTCTCTCTCTCTCTCTCTCTCTCTCTCTCTCTCTCTCTCTCTCTGTCTCTCTCTCTCTGACTGCGAATAGCTAAATTGCATCACAGACAAATGGTTTCATAGAATTATTATACATAGAAATGGCTGGCGAGATAAAATAACTTTCTCTTTATAGCAATAATAAATGTATTTTCTTAATTTCTCCAGTACTGACAGCAGAACCGGTAACGTCCGAAGCTTACCAAAGCCAGTCCTTCAATAGCATATAGTGCGTTGGATCTTTTTTATTACTTATTTCTCTGCATTGAGTGACAACCCTCTCAAATATAAGACACACAAACAGAACAAATAAAAGTCTCAGATTCACTGTCTGTAATTGCAAAATTCTTGCTTACTTATTGTGACATGCTGTGATAATGCAACTTCAACTATGCTATCAATATCCAAAGTAGCCGAATGTCATGTCGCGTTTTTTCTCGAAGTTGGCAGTAAAATATCAAAAGTTTTTAATTAAATATAAAGAAGTTACACAAATTTAATCCTTACTGTTTTCTCCAAGGAACTTAGCTCCTTCCTTAGGCACTGGATGAGGTCTGCTCACTCTGCTGGAAAATGACTCTAGGGGCAGCGTGTGTCGAACACGTGTTCCACAACAACACTAGGCTGCCCACAGATGCGCCTGCCTAATAATCGGCTTGATATACTTGGAAATTGGCCGATGCCGATTATGTAAAAAATGCTAAAAATCGGCCGATTAATCGGCCGGCAGATTAATCGGTCGACCTCTAGTGCTAACGCAGCAACCTCCACCAGCCCACCACCACCAGTTGAATCCCGTCCTGCACGGGGGGCAGGATATGACGGTTCTGAGTACTACTACAACCTGACAGACAGGGCCTACACCAAAGAGAGACATTACTTTTCTGTTTTATATTCATCAAATAAATGTCATCTTCAATTTCACTCAAGTCTGCGAGTCTTCCTGATTGAAATGATTTTCTAGTACCAAAACTAGCAATTTAGCATGATTACTCAAGGATAAGGTGGAGTTATGTCTGCTGGAAACAGGGCCTGTCTAGATTTTATAAAAAAATGACTTTTTACAATAATGATGGTGCTGTTTTTTTTTTTTACATCAGTAATGTCCTGACCATACTTTGTGATCAGTTGAATGCCACTTTGGTGAATTAAAGTACAGATTTCCTTCCTAAACATCTAAATCTGTAAATTTTTCTAAACTTTTAGCTGCCCGTGTAGGTATTTTACATTAGTTTTTACAGGAATGGATTCTATAATGGTCTCCTCACATGAATAAAGGAGGTAACAATTCAAATTTTTTTCAAATTTAAGCATAGGCCATATGCTCTCGAGAATATTGAAACAATTTCCAGGGCTTGACCAAATTATAGATTTATCTTTTAACAAAATGACGGTGTCGTCTGCAAATTGAGTAATTCGGTAATCATAATCAGAAATTGTAATTCTTTTAATTGAAGTTTGTTCAAAATTAAGTTAGCTAGCATTCGAGTACATAATATAAACAATTTTGGTGAAATTGGACGTCCCTGTCTGAGCACACGTAAAACTTTAATTTTTGGTTGTCATTCCAGGGTTGAGGAATATGTAGCTAAAAATATTGTTATAGAACATTTTAATAACCTTGAAAAACCCTTCTCCAAAATCAAGCATTCTGAGCATTGTAAACATAGATTTGTGTTTCATGGTGTCGAATGCTTTGAAAAAGTCAATAAATAAAATAAAGCTGTCTTACTGAATCATTGACTAATAATTGACCATGTCCAAAATTAGACTAACATGATTTTGAATATATCTTCCCTTAATAAAGCCTAACTGATATTACTCTACAAGTTTCTCAAGAACAAGTTTAAGATGATTAGCATACACTAAGGCAAGTAATTTATAATCAATAGAGAGTTATTGATCTCCAATTATCTAATGATAACAATTGTTTCTTGGGTTTAGGTAGAAAGCAAGGTTTTTAAATGTTTTCATAGTTGGGGATAAGCTACCTTAGGTATTGATAATGACAGACTAATTATACAATGATGGTAAATTGTCTGCCCTTATATAGTACCTTTATAACCTTAGTGGTTTTCAAAGCACTTTACACTGTTACTCATTCACACACTCACACTCCAATGATGGCAGAGCTGCCTGCCATTGGGAGCAACTTGGGGTTCAGTGTCTTGCCCAATGGCACTTCAGCATGTGGAGTCATGTGGGCCGGGAATCGAACCACCAACCCTGTGATTAGTGGCCCACCCGCTCTACCACCTGAGCCACAGCTGCCCCATGAATGATCCATTAGTGGAGAAGCTGAAAATTTTCAGACTCAATTTATCATAGCAGTGGACACAATTCTGTTGACGCAATGTGCTTCCAGTCTCTAGACAATGGAAGGTAAACATGCTGGAGCCTATCCAAAAATGTCTGATGGAAGCTGGTGCTTGTCAGTGAGTCGGCACACTGTAGACTTTCCTAAGGTACTGGAACTCTAGGAAACAAACAACAAGCTGTCTTCCTGTATTGTCATGTTGTTTGAATACTGGTCAGTCAGCAACTACAGCAAGTGCTGTTCCTCAGCATTATGGAATTATAGCATACACATAACTGCTGATTACACACAGACACACAGGTGTAGTGTCAGCATAGATAAGATGGGAGGGTTTAGGGATTTAACTTGCAATGAGATCCTATGGGAGCAGCCAGGTGTATTACTTGGAAGTTATCATAATGTACATTAAATGTAGGCAAACATTACAATGCTTCCTATACAGGCAGTAGATAGCAAGGCAACTTGCTAGGTTTTGGAACTGAGCTAATGTTTATATCTTCCTTTTAAACTGCAAACATGAATCATCATATTTAAACAGCCTTCAGTCATATTTCAGTTTCATTTGCCAAGCGCATTCATGCAGTTAACTTCCAGGTTGACATTGGTCATGTGACCCCTGGTTTTACATTACGCTCTAGAAAATAAGATTTATTTCAAGCTCACCACACAGCCTGTGGCATTGGTAAGTATTGTTATGTAACATTATAGACAATCACTTACAGTATGCAATCAAAACTTTGATTTCAATAAACTATTTATTGCATATATATGGAAAATGCACACTGGCCCTTTAAGGACAGTCCAGTACATTTTAATAAATGGTAATGCAAACAATAAAACAGACTACTTCAGTTGATGAATTCAGATTGAGACAAATATAGCTTTTCTATTTCATTGAAAAAAATACTGCGCCATATGCATGAGGCACTTAATGTAGATTATATTCCACATACTAGTCTAGAAATGGAAATGTGATAGACACTGTTTTGGTGTTGGTACACCCATATCTATGTGTATTTCTAAATTTGTAATTTGCTTGTTAGACACACTTGTTAGATTGTATCTGCTGTGCACACATCCTTTTTTTCTAACACACATATGCCAATATTGACTTTTAAATGATGCTATGCACATGATATGATATATAATTCAAGCGTTCTAGCATATCAGAGGAAGAAAAAAACAATGTAGCTACCAGCATTAACGCTATTTAAGGGGACAATATAATTCTTTATATGCAATTTAAGATGACTTATAATTATAATTGTTTTTTTCTAGACCAGCATTCATTTGGCATTAAAAAATGGAGATGTTTATACAGAGACTATAACAGAGGTGCCCACATTTTTCCCTACTAAAGGCAAAAAAAATCCAACTTGAGTGCCATGAGCCAAAAGAGAACAAACTTGGGGCCTGAAATTCATTTTTAATTAATTTACATAGCTCATATGGGGGGAATTTTTTTACCTTGGCAAAGCTTTTCTTAATTTTTTTATTGCCTTATGACTCCATCAAACTTTTATGTCAAATTCTTTCATTTGCATATTTTTTCAATGGCTTTGCAATCTTTCAATGGCATATTTCAATAATTACAAAATTGCATGATCTCTATGATGATTTGGAATGAGGAGCTTATAAAAAAAAAAAACGTAGCAACTCCAAACAAATTTAATAAAACAATGAACGTTAGTCAGAAATATGATTCGTACACCAAAAGTGGTTAATGTTCAGTGAATGTATTTGCAATGTTTTATTTAACATCAAGGCTATTTAACATATCCAGATATTATTTTTGCTCATATTATTATAAACTACATTGTAACATTTAGTATTTTTAGCGCGGGAGCATGACACCGAACTGATGTGGAGCGTGAGAAGCGGAGTGCCCATTTGTGCTTGTTTATGGTGCAAGCATCCGCACTGACACAGCAACATCTGCACAACTGACAGCACGAAAAAATAATTTGTTTAGTGAAAATTCAAATGAAGAACGCGATGGATATATTTAGAACTATATCAGATTGCTGGGGAATTTTTTTGGCCCAGAGCCTCCGTTCATTTCCAACCCTGGATAGACCTAGAGATGGAGATGAGAGGTATAACAGGTGTTTAAATGTCTCTCTTCATCATGCAGCTGGTATATTACACAAAGCATTTTTACTATTTATATTAATGAGGGAGCGCCAAGATATGAAAGGCGCACGTGCTTGCAATGTTAGCAGCTTTGTTGCATTTAAATTACTCTGCAATCTGCTTAATTAATGCAATGAAAATCTGCGTCAGTAGCATTTCCTTCCACCCACTCTTGTCATATATGTCAAGGAGGTTCAAATCAAAGGTCATCACGAGCCAACTTTGTCCTGCGGGCCCTAGTTTGGGAATCTCTGGTCTATAAGATCTCTATTACAGCATTACATTTGAACCAGTAAATGCACAATAAACACAACAACTAGAAACATAGTGGAAAACATAATGGATCACATAATTTAACTAAATATTTTGCTACAATAACGATGTTTAGCACTGCACAGGGAGTTACATGTATATTCAGGGAACTAGCCAAATGAGCCAGTTGACAAACATGATTCAGACTTCCCAATGCAACAGAGAGGACATTTTAGGCCAGAAATGTGCTCCACACAAGTTGATTCAGTACTCAATGGGGCAATAGATGTACCTTCCAATTACTGTTCCATTAAACCAGTTCAGGGCTGTGTTTCCCAAAAGCATCACAAGCTTAAGCTGATCTTAGAGACCATTGGCACCAATGGTTTCTGCAATCTACTTAGGCTTATGATGCTTTTGGGAAAAACAGCCCAGGTAGGTAGCTATGAACATGTCTACATTTTAACAAACTTAAAAATTCTTGAATTACAAGAAGTTGAAGAGAAAACTGACCATAGAATAGAAGTTTATGTTAAACCTGCTCGAAGATGTGTATAATTTGTTTGTAGTGTTTGAGCTATCTGTGGGAGTGTGCACTCAATCTGTGGGTGTGTTGTATGGTAATGATGTGGCGTAAAGCGCAATTTGTTATTTCCTGAGAAATAGGTTATTGAGCCAAGACACTGAAACCAAATCAAATCTCTGCGCAAAGTTTAAACGCGGTTCCTGCATTTGCAGTTTGGAGATTACACTAGCCAATGGTGATATAGTTCATGTGAAAATTCTGAAAACATTATGCAACATCAAATGATGTCCCTGACAATCACTGTAGCCATTTAATGAAATAAAGATTTATGATATTTGTGTTAAACTATCTATATGTCATGGTATATTTTTCAATTCTGATTATTACTAGGTAAATTTTTACAATTGTATTTATGATCTGATTTATAATGGTATTTTAACACTTGTTTTCATAGAGTAATTTTTTGACGTTGGAGAAGGTAAAATATGGTAAAAAAAGGTATGATGTTTTTGACCACTTCATTATTTTGATTATATTTTAATTTTGTTTAAAGTGTAATATGAATGTATATATATTTTTGGTAAAAAAAATTTAGTGTTTCAATAAATGAATGTCATTTTTCAAAATCAAATTTGAAAGATAGAAGTGAAATGCGAGCCGATATAATCACTGTTAATACTAGCCATGGTTTGTGTTAGTGGATGAAAATGAATAATAATAGTTACATTCTCTATCATTTAATGGGGAGTACATCCAAATTCTGACGAGAATCACATTTTCCATACGAATAAAAGGAGCGTGTCACTGTCATAGAACTATGTCTAACATTCATCATGGATGCTGTTAATGCACAACAGAACATCATTTTCAATTCTTCCAATTAATTTCTTACAGTCCATTTACACTACCAACTTCTTATGAATGTGCTGCATTTTTTTTTGTATCTGTTGTATCTGGTGCTTGAGGGAATTGACTTTATAATTGGATGTAGAGGGTGGAATAACTGAAGAAGAACCTCAGAATTAAATTGCACATGATCTAGCCCATTTGTGCGATGTGCACTGTGATTTTTCCCAAACCCTCTTGTGCCTAGACATAGCTCATGCCCGCACGAAAATACCAAAACTTCATGGCCATGGCCATAAAACTGGACCTGCTCGACTTACTCCAAATGGGATTCGAACCGGCGTCTCCAACATGGGAGGCGGACATAAAATATATATAACGAGGAAGCTAAATGTTACAGCTTCTAGTGTCGGTTGCTAGTGCACCTCTTGAGGCCAGGGGAGTGAGGTTTTTACATACTGCACAGCTATCACATACCAGCTGGCTCCCGTTACACCCACTGTATTTGCGCATATAACTTATGGCATAGTGCTGCATTCTCTCTCTCTCTCTCTCTCTCTCTCTCTCTCTCTCTCTCTGTATTGGCATCTTGCTCTGTTTCTGCAGGTATACGCTGCAAACAAGGTATTTGTCTACATAATTTGATAGGTGGCCTCTTTCACTTTGAAAGATTTATCTAGCTTCTGATAAAAGAAGGATATCAAGAAACTGTGAGGTAGCAGATATATGTGCATGTGTACTGTCCACATGCCAAGGTTGCCAGATCTTTCTAGAAAAACAAGCCTAAAATGGCTTTCCTCCTCAAAATAAGCTAAAATAAGCAGTTTTGGGGAAAGCTACTTTGAAACTGTACAAGCTACAAACAGCTCATAACCTAAAAGTAGTTTAACTACTTTTTTATGGCTACTCTTTAAAAAAAAGTAGTTAGCTACACAACAAGCTACTTTTAAAAAGTAGCTAACTGCATTGAAGCCCAATAAAGAAGAAAATATTTATTGATAACATTCGGATATAACAATTGAATGATATTGTTGAATAATTATTATTCAGAATTCAATGATTTCACATAGTTATATGCAGTAAATATACTGTAATTAGGATGACAATTCCTTACCCAAATTTACCATGGTTTTACTACAGTAACTATAGTTTAACCACAGTACTGTATTTGTAATAAAACCATATTAACCGCAAAATGAACCATGGTTACTACAACTGAAATAACTAACTTGCTAAAATCAATTAGAGATTCCAAAATTAAATATAAAGAAATCATTAATTTGAACCTTTTCATTTACATTAACTGTCTGAAAGACAACATGATCACACGGGAAGTTGGAATGTTGTTTCTGAGAGTTCCCGTCCCCTAGCATTGTCCACATTATGCCGTCTCACTGACAAGTGGCATCTTCTATCAGACATTTTTGCATCACCTTAGGTTTCCTGTGCTGTGACAGGAGTGTGGGAGACCCGGTTTCAGATCCTGCATTGAAACCAGGAAGTAATCTTGTTGACATAATTGGTGATGATTGTGAAATTAGACCTCACACATACCCAAACGGCCAACAACAATACCACTTCGGCCACTTGGTGCAGGGTTTCGCATTTCGGTAAGCACACACCGATTATAGCGAAGGAAAATTCAACCTTCTATTTCCGATTTCACTGTGAGATCAGTCTGCAGAAAGAACCAATTCACTTAAATGATTTGGTTTTCCCAGCACTACATAAGAGAGAGGACAGTTTAGGTGAGCACATTTGATTACTCCCCCAGGTCTATTGCTGTGTCCGCAATATAATATAGCGTTTGGTGACGATACTGAAAAATTTATTTTTCACTATTCCGAAAAGTGAATAATTTTATTTATATGATTTATTATAGCTTAAACATATGTAACCTGTCCTGCTCAACCCATTCAGAGTGGGATTTGAACCGGTGTCGATCGTCATGTGAGGCAGATGCACTAACGAGAAGGCTAAATGCTACAGCCTCTAGCATCAGACACTAGTGTGCCTCTTTGAGGGCAGGGGAGTGAGGATTTACACATACTGTACCACACAGATATCATGTACCAGCTGGCTCCAGCTACGCTTACATAAAACTTACATTAAACAAGGCTAATTTGCATTACTATAATGACTTCTCAATAATTATATAATTTTACAGAATTATGAAAAACAAGTCCAAAGTTGCTTAAAGAAAAGAGAAATGGCAACACTGGGATGTGTGCATAGCTACATGAGTAGAGGAGAACCACTGTGATGAAATCTTTCACTGTGGAAGTCCTGGAGTGTAAAAAGCAGTCTAGATTTTCTCCTGCTGGTCACCAGTCAGAGATTTGAAGTTAATTGGAGAGGATAGATGCCCAAAATCAGCTGAGGGCCAAAAATAAATAGATGGCGTTACCACAGACTCCATTATAAAGCACTCTAATGGTGTCGCTTCATGATAGCCTAGGGCACCTTTGGGGTGTAGACCATAAATTTGGATACAGAATACTAATTCTAGCACTAGCAGTTTTGTTCCAAATGTCTCAGTGCAACCTGATCAAATGTCTTTTAATCAAGCAATAAGGCACATGTTCCACATAGCACCAAAGTCCAATGAAAATGAATGATAAACAAGAGAGATTGCAATATATTCGTTTTAAATACCTCAAACATAAGCAATCGCAAAATCATCAATATTATGTCGTATCGCAAGGTCATTGCTGACTGCCCCAATTTATAGTCATATTGTAGTAATTTGTATTTGTAAATATTAATAATCTGGCAATGAAACTGAGAAACAGCGGGGTCAAAATAGAACGTGGAAAATTGCTAATCAACAATTTTGCTAATCAGCCGCCCAGCCAAAGCACCAGAATCATGGCAACGATAATACAAATAATCAGCAACAACTGGTCACACAAGGGAAAAATGAAAACAAACACACAGGAAAAACTGGCGACTCACCAATCGTAACAGTAACCCCCCCTTATGGAGGACCAACACAACGATGATGAAAGTCATCAATGGGGGCACCATACAGAATGTCACATGGCGGAACCCAACACCTCTCCTCAGAACCATAGCCCTCCCAGTATTGGAACCCTCCGCCTAACATCTACGATGCTTTTCACAACACACATCATTTGAAAGAATCTTTACAGGAAATCATGCATTAATATAAACAAAAATGAAACTGTGATATGTATAATGTCTTACAGTAATCATTGTGTAGTTTGATAAAATATGATTATAAGATTTTTATAAAAGTTCAATAATTAAATAATAATTGTATTTAGAACCCATGTGAGCAAGCTGAAAGTGACTCTGGGCAAGGAACACAAAATTCCATGAGATGTTGTTTAATGGAGAAAAATAAACTTGGGAGAAACCAGGCTCACTGTGGGGGCCAGTTTCCCTCTGGCTAAACAGCATGAATATAATACCAATAGTAGTTATTTGTGTGCAGTGCAAGTAACTTGTGCAGTGTAGTCATGGTTTTAAATTTGAAATTTAAGTGAGCATTAAGGTCCAGTGTTTTAAAAATAAAAATACAATATTTTTTATGAACTTTAAGATTAATGACTAATGTCTCTAAGTCCATCCTGGATGAACTATAGAAGTTGACATAGATTGTCCTATGTTAGCTGGCTGATTAAGGCATTTGTTGGCCTTAATCAGTATAGTCTATGTATTCCATTTCAAGAGTGTAGTCCATCAATAGACAAAGGAGCTCTACAAACATGGCGACTGGTGGCAAAGGAAACTCTGCCTAAGGAAGATGCGGGTTTTACCAATGGGTAAACTGTACCATGGAAGATACATCACATGGGATTACTCACAGGGAACCAGCGCATATGGAGCATCTACGCCAGTACATGGCCTACTAGCACACGTAGGCCGGCATCTAATTTCTCTGCCGAATTTGCCTGCAACAGGGCTAAGGAGGAGTAACCCCTTCTCTACTGGTGAGCTGCCGCTGCACTGGACATGCAGCAGAAATATGGCCAGGGCATGCACAGTACAAACAGAGACCCTGGGTGAGGCAGCATTTTTTCTCGTCAGGAGGGAGGCGTGTCCTCCCAACCTGCATGAGCTCAGACTTGGATGAATACTTCGATGACCCAGAGGACAATATGGAAATGGCTGGGCGTGCCGTAGTCCAGGAGGATGGAGATCGGCGGCAATAACAACGTAGATTGAGACGATTATCTACATGGATAGACAGGCCCACCAGGTCATCGAGGCACGTGGGGAGGTACAAGGTGTAAATCTCGTCACTAATATGATCCAAGAGCCCATGCAGAAACCGACCCCACTTAGCCTTGTTGTTCCATCCTCAAGAAGCTGCCAGAGTGCAGAATTCTATGGCGCAATCAGCAACTGACAGAGCACACTGACGAAGATCCGAGAGGGCCCTAGAGGAGTCTCTGCCCCAGGAGGAGTGGTCAAACACCTTGCGGAATTCCATATCAAACTCCTGAAAAGACGACACACAAGCATGGCGATTATCCCACATGGTGATGCCCCAATCTCGAGCCTACCGGTAAGGAGTGTGACGACAAACAACCTTTAGACATTACATGCAATGATCTCATGCAAGAGGAAAATTTAGCAGTTTATAGTGACAAACAGGTGTTTAGGAAAATACTATGGTAGTTTTTGATACTATTTAGTGTTTATAGAGCCTTTAACCACGGGGAGCCTGCAGCCCTGTCATACCTTACTATTATTTTGCCTTGACATGAGACCAGGTTGACTGAGCTCATTGTCTCATTTTCATTCCCATAGATTCTTTTTAAATACTGCTACAATTAATTAAGTCTATACAGGTGAAAAGGTGTTTTCGCTTCACATCTAGTACTACTTAATCTAGTAAATACTGATTTTAGGCATGGCTGGAATGCTGTATTGATCCGCATTCAGAATCTATCCGTTTTGGCTGAATAATGGTGAAATTGGAACCTTTTTTTAATTGATACGATATGTCAGTATTATTATTATACATATGTGTAACAATTAAGCGGAATCTCTTCACTAGTTTAATATTTTTCCCACTTTTTATTTGTCTATATTTGTCTCATCTTCCATATTCAAGGTTGTGATGAGTCTGTGCAGATAGAAAGTGAGTGTGTATCAATGAGCTTAGCTTTCTCATTTTCACCTGCGGCTTAACGGAAATCCAGCATAAAGGCTGTTGTACTGTTTTTGTAAAATCTTCATTGATTCACCAGCATCTCTCTCTCTCTCTCTCTCTCTCTCTCTCTCTCACTCACACTCACTCACTCTCTCTCTCTCTCTCTCTCTCTCTCTCTCTCTCTCTCTCTCTCTCTCTCTCTCTCTCGCTCTCAGAGCACTTTGTGTGTCATCCAAAAGCAGTGAACATCTGTTTTCTGTTAGTACACACACCACCCCCTCACAGGCTGAGAGAGTGATTGATTTACCCGCGGGCGCGCACGCACGCACACACACGGTCACACAGTGACAGCAACAGAGTGCAGTTCCTCCAGCAGCCATAAGGGAGCACTCCTGCATTTCAGGCACAGCAGGTGTGGTGAGGCGATCTAAACAAGAAGCCTCGCGAAAAACAAATAGCGCGTCTGATATGTCTAACAACAATGCATCAAAGACGCACCTGGAGCTGCGACATATTTCAGCAAAGATCACAGTGCGTGGTAACACACACTGTGTACTTAACAGGCTTGATCTTTGAACAAATCCAAAATCTGTCACATTAATATAGGAGGCTACGTAGATTAACAATGATGTTAGTCATATCAGTGAATCAGTCTCCCTTGCATTTAGATTCCCTATTTAAATATACTGTATATAACATATGGAGGGTTGAAAAGCTCTTGGTCATCTATCAGTGTTTTTACTGGATTTGCTTCAGAAAACAGATTTTACAGGACACTGGACATTGACTGGTGACCCTGCACAGAACCATCTTTGTTCTAATACAAAAAATAATGTCTACTAATCAATTACCATAAACTGTACTGACACATCGATATGTTGATTGTGGCAGGCTGAATAGTAAAATTTACAATTGAGGCAGAAGTATGATAAACCATCCTAACATATGAAACAAACACTGAACCAAATATTGATTTAGTCTAGTATTAGCCATATTACCAAGAAACAGATGCATTTGTGCCATTCAATCCACAAAACTGGATTGAATGCACAGCCTTTGACATCAACAACAAAGGATATGGGAATAATTTTCTCCTCAATTTTCAAAGTTGATAAACTAATTTTTGAGATTAGGGACAAAAATGTCCTAAAAATAAAAAAGTACTCTTTATGTTTAAAATCAAGAAATTCATAATAATAAAATAATTCTACAAAATCCATAAAGTAAACTTTAAATTATATTTTCCATTAAAATAAAAACTGCCTATCATGTTGGGTCCTCACTTTGTATCAACTCCGTCAGATGTATTTTTTAATTTTTGTTTTTAAATTTTTTGAATAAATCAGAAACTATCATGGTCAGTGTGGCAGCGGGGGCGTGGTCAAGCGCCCGTCCGGGAGAGAAATCGGTAAGGGCGCTTGCACCTGAGCTAAATTATGTTTAACACCTGTCTCTAATTTCAGTAAGCACAGGGAGAGCGGCTTAAAAGCAGCCACAGAGCCTCCAGGAGAGTGAACCTGACAAGCCGACCCAATGCGCTTGTAGTTTTGTGTATTCATGTGTAAGAGAAAACGACTCGGTTACTAACGTAACCTCGGTTCCCTGAGAGGAGGGAACGAGTATTGCGTAAGTAGCTTACGCTATGGGAAAACTCAGTTTCTCGAGAAATATTGAAGTCTTTATGTAAAACGCATTGCAGCTGCACAGCAGACAGCAATGAGCGAGGCAGCTCGGTCATTGGCTGTGCTGCGGCAACTTGCTCGAACCAATGACGGGCGGACTCTGACGCCGCGACCAATGAGCGTGTGCTTCACGCCAGCGCTCAGAGCCAGCCAAGATTAGCATGGCTAAGGCTATATATTAGGCGCCCGTCATGAGAGTTCTTTAGGTTCAATCGACTGAAGCGAACTGACCAAGCACAAGCACGGCAGCTTACGCAATACTCGCTCCTCCTCTCAGGGAACCGAGGTTACGTTAGTAACCGAGTCGTTCCCTCTCGAGAGGTCTCTCCTATTGCGTAAGTAGCTTACGCTATGGGAACACCATGCAAAACGCCGTGCGTGCTGACTTCGCTCTATAAAGCCAGAGGCGGATGCCTGAGCCTTAAAGCAAAGTGATTATCCAACGGCGAGCTATATAATGGGAAAATACAGAGCGCTTTGCCCCAAGGAGGTCCATGGTGGGGCGCTTATTGTAAAAACACAAGCACATAACTTATGTACTGATTTTTCTATGTATTGATATGCATAAAAAATCCTCTAAGTCAGTCAGAGACGGACCTATAAGGGAGGAGATAATGCTCATACATACTCCAGTCCATTCTACAGTCAGGCTGATAGAATGTTGGAATGCAATGAGGGGACCTGTAGGTTATAAAACCTGATAAATGTCGAAGGCGAGGCCCAGCCTGCCGCCGCACAAATATCTTCAATGGGTATCCCACTCGACCACGCCCACGAGGAGGTCATGCTCCTCGTAGAGTGAGCTCTGACGCCTAAGGGGCATTGAAGGCCCTTGGCTTCATAAGCCAGCGCTATAGCATCCACTATCCAGCGCAATATTCTTTGCTTTGAAACTGCGAGACCTTTAGTGCGGCCGCCAAAGCATACGAATAATTGTTCCGTCTGTCTGAATGGGGCAGAACGCTCCAAATATACTCTGAGCGCCCTGACCGGCAGAGTAAATTAGCGTCGCTTTAGTCCACTGGGGACGATAGGCTGCCAGAGATATCACCTGTACTCTGAAGGGTGTGGAGAGCACTTTAGGAATATACCCGTGCTTTGGCCTAAGGACAACTCTGCAGTCGTTAGGTCCAGATTCCAGGCAAGCAGCTTGATGACAGCGCATGCAGGTCGCCCACTCTCTTGACTGAGGCGAGCGCCAGCAAGAGCGCAGTTTTGAGCGAGAGCTGTTTAAGGTGCACGGTTCGGAGAGGTTCGAACGGGCACTCTTGAGTGCGTCCAGGAACGTGGCAAGGTCCCAGATCAGCACCGAGGGGGGCGAGGGGGTTCATCCTCCTAGCCTCTTAGGAAACGTAATGATTAGGTCGCTTTTTCCCTAATGAACGCCCTTTATCAGGATTGTGTGACGCCGCTATGGCAGCCACATAGACTTTGAGCGTGGAGGGTGTGCGGCCCGCCTCCAGCAGCTCTTGCAAAAAGGCGAGTACACTTGGTATCTTGCACGATTTGGGGTTCAAGCTCTTGGTATCACACCAGTCACTGAACACTTTCCACTTTTGGGCATATAAGCGTCTCGTAGAGGGCGCCAGCGCCTCGTGATGGTTCTCAAAACTCCACTGGGGAGGTTCTCGGAACCCGTTGAGGGGCCATGCATGGAGGGCCCACAGATCGGGAGGGGATGAAGAATCATCCCGCTGGCCTGCCTGAGGAGGTCTAGCCTCAGCGAATCGGCCATGGGGCAGATTGCATCATCTGCATCAGTTCTGGAAACCACGCCTGGTTTTTCCAGAGAGGGGCTACCAGGAGCACTGCACATTTCACTTCCCTGATCCGACTGATGACCTGAGGTAGCATCGCGATCGGGGAAAAGCATACAAGGGGCGGCTCGGCCAGACTTGGGCGAAGCGTCCGTGCTCTTTGAGAAGAAAAGGGGGCAGTGCGCATTTTCCCTGGAGGCGAAGAGGTCGACCTCCACCTTGCCAAAGGTTTGCCATAACCACTGAACCGGTCAGGGGTGGAGAGACCATTCTCCTGGGAGAACCTTGTCTCTGGACAGCATGTCCGCTCCCTGGTTCAGGACGCCTGGCACATGCGCTGCTCTCAGCGAGCGCAAGTGGTGCTGTGACCATGAGATGAGCTCCCTGGCATGAGTGATGAGTCACCTGATACGATACTACCGTCATGTTGTCCGCTCGGACCAGGACGTGTTCGCTTTTCAGGTACGGAAGCAGGGCTCTGAGAGCCAAGGCGACCGCTTTCATTTCCAGACAGTTTATATGTAGGCGCTTTTCGGGTTTGACCAAAAGCCGGAGACAGGCCTGCCCTCGTAAAGGGCCCCCATCCTATTTTGGAGGCATCTGTCGTGATCATTTTTCTCCGTGTGTTCACGCCCAGACTCACGCCGGTTCGATACCAGTCGACGGCTTTCCAGGGCGCCAGGGCTTTTATACAGCCGTGATTTGCTCTGATTAAAAAGTGGCCCGAGCGCCACGCGTGAGTGGGGACACGGCTCTTGAGCCAGCGTTGGAGAGGACGCATGTGCAACAATCCTAGCTGGAGTACAGCTGATGCCGAGGCCATGAGACCGAGCATCCTTTGAAATCGTTTGACGGGCGCGCTACCGGTCTGAATGATGTTGCAAGGCGTCGAATAGAGAGCGCGCTCTGATGAGAGGCGCCGTCATCTGCACTGAGTCTAGCACTATTCCCAGAAAGGAGATATTCTGGCTGGGGATAGCACGCTCTTTGCAAAATTGATTCTCAGACCCAGGCATTCTAGATGGCTGATAATCCAAGATCTGTGCGTCGTTAACTGACTCTCTGATTGTGCTATGATTAGCCAATCGTCGAGGTAATTCAGTATTCGCGACTCCCCGCTGTCTCAGGGGGAAAGTGCTGTGTCCATACATTTCGTGAATGTACGGGGGCCAATGATAGGTCGAATGGTAGTACTGTGTACTGGTATGACTGTCCCTCAAAGCTTAATCTCAGAAAAGGCCTGTGATGAGGCGCTATCGGAATGTGAAAGTAAGCGTCTTTCAAATCCACTGATAGAAACCAATCCCCGGGCTTAACTTGCGCGAGGATATGTTTGGTCGCTAACATTCTGAACGAGCTGAATCATTAAAGCTTTGTTCAGATGTCTGAGATCTAGGATGGGGCGGAGGCCACCGTCCTTTTCGACGAGAAAATAGCGGCTGTAAAAACCTGCCACGCTCATAGAGGGAGGAACAGTTTCTATAGCCCTTCTCTATTAGTTTGAGCACCTTGGTGCGTAGAACATGTGACACATCTCTCCTCACTTTCGTCTCGACCACCGCTGAAAAGCGGGGTGGTCTGCGAGCGAATTGAAGCGAGTGACCGTGTTTTATTATGTTCAAAACCGATTTCGGCATGTCGGGGATTTTTTCCCAGGCTTTTGCTCGCACAGATATGGGCTGAATGCTGGCTGGGGGCGTGTCGCAGTGACATATGGGCCCCACCGGCAAATTGCCTTGTGCTAACACTGAGCTTACAGCTGTCAGAGGCGCAGGCGCGCATTGAGCAGCCTTGTTGAGTGCCGAGTGCAGGGGTGCGTGTGAGATTACAGGCACGCGCGCTATCTCCGAAATGCTCGCAGCATGAGCTGGAGAAATGTTTGAAACTGTATGGACAGTGTTTTCGGGTGGGGGTGCATACATCGTAATAGGCACGCGTGCCACTGTCATAAAGCTTCCCGCTCTTAGCGGGGAGTTTCTTGGCTCGCGCGTCGCATCCGTGATTTTTGCGGCATGAGACAGAGAACTGTTTGAAACTGTATGGGCAGTGCTTATGGGTGGGGGTGCATATACCGTAGTAGGCACGCCGCCACTTTCATAAAGCCTCCCGCTCGCGGCGGGGGGTTTTTGGCTATGCATACAGTGTTTGTGTGTAGGGGTGCATGCAGGACAGCAGGCACGCGCGCTACCTTTATAGTATTTCCCGTTTTTACTGGGGAAGTGTTTATAACTGTGGGAACAGTGCTTGCGTGTAGTGGTGCATACATGACAATAGGCACACGATCTACATATATGGTGCGTCCAGCTGGAGCTGGGGAAGTATTCGGCACTGTTTGGACAGTATTGATACGTGGGAATGCGCACTTTAGTGTGGACACGTGACCCCTTAGTGACACAGGCAGAAAATGACTCTTTTTGTGATTTCTGTGTGTTGCCGTTAAAACGGCGTTTGATTGCAGGTGAGCGAGTTCTGTGACTGGCCCATTGACTGCTGTACAGACATTTCCAGCCGCCTGTAAGGGGACTGGGTAATGTTTTGCACCGCATCTGTGATGCTCGCGACATGAGCCAGAGAACTGTTTGAAACTGTATGGGCAGCGCTTATGGGTGGGGGTGCATATACCGTAGTAGGCACGCGCGCCATTTTCATAAAGCCTCCCGCTCGCGGCGGGGGTTTTTTGGGCATGCATACAGTGTTTGTGTGTAGGGGTGCATGCATGACAGCAGGCACGCACGTTACCTTTATTGTATTTCCCGCTTTTACTGGGGAAGTGTTTATAACTGTGGAAACAGTGCTTGTGTGTAGTGGTGCATACATGACAATAGGCACACGATCTACATTTATGGGGCGTCCAGCTTGAGCTGGGGAAGTATTCGGCACTGTTTGGACAGTATTGATATGTGGGAATGCGCACTTTAGTGTGGACACGTGACCCTTAGTGACACAGGCAGAAAATGACTCTTTTTGTGATTTCTGTGTGTTGCCGTTAAAACGGCGTTTGATTGCAGGTGAGCGAGTTCTGTGACTGGCCCATTGACTGCTGTACAGACATTTCCAGCCGCTTGTAAGGGGACTGGGTAATGTTTTACACGTTTTGTAGAGAGTGGTCCGTCTTTTGCGAGACACGCACTTTTCTCTCTTTCTTCCTATGGCTAGGAAGGCTTACGAGGCTCCGGGTTCAGCACGATCTTGGGCCGAGGTCCCCGTCGCTCAGGCGGCTGTTTTCGGTTAGCGGAACGCGAGCGGTGTCGAGCGTCCTTTTCAGGTCTGGGCTGGGAGACGGGAGGCGCCGCTCTGGCTCGCTGCTGCAGCTGAGGCGGTCTCTGGCGGCTCTGTGACGAGCTGGAGCGCTTAGGCAGGAAGTGACGCATAGCCTGCGAATTCTTCTGGGCTTCAGTGAAGCGTTCAGCGAACTCTTTTAGCTGGTGCCCCTGCTCGTGTCCGCTAGTGTCGACGGCGCGGGGTCGAAGGCCGAGCCCGGCCAGTCGTCGGATGCAGCGTCAATGGAAAGGCTGTCATCCTTTTCACCGTCGTCCCCTGACGCGCCGAACGAAGAGAAGGTCTTTGCTGAAGGAGATTAAATCTAAAGAACTCTCATGACGGGGTGCCTAATATATATCCTTAGCCATGCTAATGTTGGCTGGCTCTGAGCGCGCGGGTGCGAAGCGCGCGCTCATTGGTTGCGCGTTCAGAGTCGCCCCGTCATTGGTTCGAGCAAGTTGCCGCAGCACAGCCAATGACCGAGCTGCTTCGCTCATTGCTGTCTGCTGTGCAGCTGCAATGCGTTTTACATAAAGACTTCAATATTTCTCGAGAAACGGAGTTTTCCCATAGCGTAAGCTACTTACGCAATAGGAGAGACCTCTCGAGAGGGAACTGCAATTAAAAGCCTTACTTGCATTTCCAAAGTCCTGTTTTCTGTGTCCTCCTTCCCTCCTTGAAGTCGAGTCTCACAGTCAGCTATAACTCGGAGTACCCCTTTCCCACTTCCTGCTCATGTTGGATGCAACAGTCGGACATGTGGTCTAGAAAGTTGTATTTTTATTTTATATTTTAAACTAACAATGTTTAAATATCTGCAGTCACAGTGTCAACATGTCAACTCCGTCATCCCATTGTGATAATTTCTGTTAAAAATTGTAAAATGTGGCGTAGTGGTCTAAAGCACATAACTGGTAATCAGAAGGTCACTGGTTCGAACCCCACAGCCACCACCATTGTGTCCTTGAGCAAGGCACTTAACTCCAGGTTGCTCCAGGGGGATTGTTCCTGTAATAAATGCACTGTAAGTCGCTTTGGGTAAAAGCGTCTGCCAAATGCATAAAAGATGCAGTTTTAACTGAGGGGGGAAAATGGCTCCATTGTACAACACATGGTTGATATCGAGGCCCAAACCTGCTGGTGTTGGTTAAATCGTATAATTTATGAAACTTGCTCATTTTGTGGATTTGTTGAAGAAACAGCTCCCCATTTATTTTGTGATTGTAGTATAACCAATACAGCTTGGATTGACTTAAGCTCTGTTTTTAGCCCCACAAATAGCTATAGTTTACACAATATGGCTATGACCTAATGTCACATCAAAACAAGTCAAGGGTAATCGAGCACACGCGTCAATCTACAATAAGCCAATGGTAAGCAGGACCCGCCCACATAATTATCATACAAGAGACAGAAATGTAAGAATAAATACAAAAATAAATAAATGTGGGAATATTTAAATATAGAAATAAATACATGTGGGAATAAATAAATATAAAAATAAATGAATGCATAAATAAATAATAATAAAAAAAAACAAATGAAAGAATAAAAGAAGTTTTAAAGAATAAAAATAAAAAGAGAAACTAATAAATAAAGGAAAAAAGTCATACAAAAATAAATTCAGGAATAACTTTAATTAAAAAATAATTATATTTGTTTTATCAAGACATTTATTCCTTTATATATTTTCTTATTATTACATTTATTTATTTATGTATTTATTTATTTATTATTTTTGCATATTTTGTCCTCCATAGGTTGATGATTTTGTCAACTCAAAAAAGTGTGAAAACAGAACAAGAAAATTTATAGAATGCATTTTATCACTTTAATCATTTATTGAACACTATTATTAGATGAATGAAGACTTAACACTCTTATTGGATGGATCAAATTAAAATAGCATGTTTTTTACTGTGTCTGACAGAGTTGACACAAATTACAGTAATATCTAAGTTATGAAGTGAATAAATGTCAATTTTCCAAACTAAAGCGTTTTTATAAAAACTTGTTCTTTACATGTTTTTTTTTGCTCAGACCTTTGTCTACAAATATATCCATTTAAAATGTATTTAGTATTAAAAAATAAAACTATGATTTAAAATATTCAGTGAGCCTTTTTAGTATCTTTACTATGCACTATTATATGGTTAGTGGCATTTTATTATTTGCACTTGACACTGTTTTTCAGTGCTGTACTTGACTGCATTAGAAAATAAAAATGTTTGGGTCACGACCTACCACCGAAAACCACTGTGCTTCCTGCCCCTTCTTACTGTGCTGCCTGCCCTCTCTCTCTCTCTCTCTCTCTCTCTCTCTCTCTCTCTCTCGGTGCATGTACACAAGCACCCCCTTCAATTTTTCATGTGTGCACCACGTGTTTTTCTATCCGATAAAGCTTTCTGGGAAAAAGTCATGAAGATAATATTATGGAGAATTACTGTGTAATGGGACAGATGTAATGCTTAATCCTTCATTGGCTGATACAGAATTGTTTTTATTGGTAAATAAAGACTCTCTTTGAGTATAAACACTGAAGATAAATGGAGTATATTGCTTCTTTATCGAGTAATAAAATGATCCCTAATACCCCGTCCATGCTTAGGCAATCTGATGCGATTTGTTTTTTGCTGAATGTCAGCAAGTAGCTATGTTGTTGGTCGTTGTAGGTGTTCATACATATTGTTACCTTAACATTATTAGTGGGCAGCAAAACTGGTCAAAAAATACATTGTGATGTATTGTCAGTAAAATTAAAATTTTGACAACAAAAAAAAATCTTGCCACTTAAAATGTATAATCTGGAGGCGTATGTGTTTGTATATAAATTACTTTAGTGCATAATGCATCATTTCATGAACAAGATGAACAGTTATCACTGGCTGATCGCACTGTGAATTCATCAACAGTAGGTCGAAAATTCTGCTGCTGAAATCATCTGTGCTTACTGAAATTCTAACCACTACCCCCCAGTGGCCAAAGCTGTTAGTGTGTTGTTGAATGTATGGGCATATATAAGCTCCAGTTTCTGGGTGAAATGTTCACAGATTGGCACAAAAGTGAGCAGAATTATTTGTTGTTAAAGATGTAATACAGTCAACAGGAATGCATATTTTATTAACCATATCTCCAAACCCATCCCTAAACATAACCATCAGTGGAGTAAAAATGTAATTTTAGAGCAAAAATGCTTTTTTAATAAGAACGTGATTACTTACTGGTTTCCATGGGACCAGAACCCCTGTCTACCAACAGAAGTCCAGTCAGTGGATCTCTCGTAATCCACCTCCTGATTCAGTTGGATAATGCAATCAAGGAGCAACGGCTACTAGCAACCAACAGTACAGTGACTTGGCGACTTGATTTAATCACTTAGTGTGAATACCCCTTTATAAACAAAAAAGCAGCCTACTATCACAGTCTGTCTCCCTCATGTTTCCTAGGACCCTTATTTTACATTTACATTTATGCATTTGGCAGACACTTTTATCCAAAGCGACTTACAGTGCACTTATTACAGGGACAAACCCCCTGGAGCAACCTGGATTTAAGTGCCTTGCTCAAGGACACAATGGTGGTGACTGTGGGGATCGAACCAACGACCTTCTGATTAACTGTTGTGTGCATTAGCCCACTATGCCACCACCTCTCCTATCACCTCTCCTATTTTGAAGTGTTTTCCTGGACTACATTTCTCAGTATGCACTGCCCTCATCACTGCCATCTGTTTCTGATTGTTCTCACCTGTTTTCCATTCCCTCATTAGCGTTTGTATGTATAAATACCCTCTAGTTTAGTTCCTTCTTTGTCAGTTCTTGTTTGTTGTTTGACTGTCATCATTGTTAATAAAGCCTGCACATAGAGCCCACATCTCATCTCAGCAAACATTAGTTACACCTACACTGCAAGCACTTGTTCAAAACAGAAGTGTTCTAATTTTGTCAGGTTATATCGCTTAGCTGCAGTGTAAAAAATGTGTCTTTAATTAGGTGTGTGTCAGTGTGTGATGGTGTGATGCATGTGTACCTGTCTTACCTCGTCTAAATACTCTCTCTCTGTCTGTCAGCCTGTCACTCACTTTCTCTTATTCAGCAAAACATGTGTAACACAAGATGTATAACATACTGTAGAAAAGATTGTAGCTACACATATAACTCTCTGCCTCTCTCCTGCATGCACCAAAGTTTGTTGTATCAATTTATTTGATATCTAACTATTTAATTTAATAATCAACATTAAATTCAGAGGGGCTTGCAGTGAAGGGCTTTATGAGTGAAGAGAAGGACTTTGAAATGAATCCGTTGTGGAACAAGAAGCCAATGAAGCTTCAGGAGGACAGGGAACAGGTGGTCAAAGGAATGGAAATAAGCAGGCGTGCAGCAGAATTCTTGATGTACTGTAGTTTATTAAGGAAATTGGATGAAGTACCATAAAAAATGCTGTTGCATTAGTCAGTGATGGATACAAATTTCAGCAGCAGAGAAGGAGAGTGATGGACAGAGATGAGCTATGATTTTTAGGTGGAAAAGTGCAGTTTTGGTGGTTTGATTGACATTGGAAGGAGAGGTTGCTGTCAAAGATGACTCTGAGGTTGCAAATGTGTGAAGAGGGAAACAGAATGGAGTTATTGATGGTGAAGCTGAAGTTCTGAATGGTTTTGGTAAGGGATTTAGGACCGATGATGACCATGTCTGTTTTATCAGTTTAATTTGAGGAGGTTGGCTTGGATCCATGATTTAATTACAGTGATGCAGTTGGTCAGAATGGAATGAGCTGCAGTATTGATAGATTAAGTAGAGATATAGAGCTGGGCGTCATCAGTATCATCAAGCGGAAGTGGAGACCATGACGTGTATGATTTATGATGTTACCAAGGGGGAGCATATAAAGAATGTATAGAAGGGGGCCAAGCACCGAACCCTGTGGCATGCCTTGGGACAAAGGTACAGTAGAGGAACTGCAATAGTTGAGATGGACAAACTGTTGTCTGTTTGTTAGATATGACCTTAGCCAGAAGAGGGCAGTAACAGTGATGTTGAGAGAAGATTCATGACGAGAGAGAAGGATGCTGTGGTTGATTGTGTCAAAAGCTGCAGTGAGGTCGAGGAGGATGAGGATGCTGAGGTGACCAGAATCTGATGAGAGGAGGAGGTTATTGGTGACTTTGAGGAGGGCTGGTTCTGTACAATGCTGTGAGCGAAAAACCGGATTGAAATGGTTCAAACAAATCAGTTAAGGTGTGCTTTGAGTTTAGAGGCGACAACATTTTCCAGTATTTTTGACTGAAAAGGGAGATTAGAGATGGACTTGAAATTACTCATGATTTCAGGATTTATTCCAGGTTTTTGAGGATGGGAGTAACAGCAACCAGTTTGAGTGTTGTGGGACTGATGCAGAGCAGAGGGAGGAGTTAATGATTTTTGTGATGAGTGAGGAAATAGCTGGGAGACAGTCCTTGACATGATTAGATGGGATGGGATCCATAACACAAGTGGAGTTTCTCATTAATATTGGGCAGATCCGATATTTCACAGGTGAAAACTATGACAGGGACTGGGTAGTAAAGGGGGGCGATATAGTAAGGGCAACGGAGGAGTTCTGATGAACATTAGATGCACTACAACAACTTAATTTTATTTCCTTTCACACAATCACAAGCAAGATGTCAGATAATCAGTTCTTAATACACAACTCTCTGGAATACCCATGTAACTTTAGGCAGGGCAGGAAGACCGGAGCAAGATGAAGACGATGGTGAAGTGCTGAAGCCAAGTACAGTATATTGAAATTTTCCAACAACCATGAAAATATAAAAGAAAACCATGAAACAAACCAAAACAACAAACATGAACTATAACTAGACAGCATAAATGCAGTAGTGGCTTTAACCACCATGCAATTGCGCAATTGCGTGGGGCCCCCTGCCCTGGTAGAATCCGCTTGAGGGGTGACATGCTGACCAAAAATAATTGATTACGACAATCATTTAAAATCTAGTCACCATTGGCGACAGTCGGGTTGTGTGCGTTCATATGCTGTTTTTTCAGATATCATCTTGTGAGGTATTGAATACTTTTTAGAGCATGCACCACCAATGTGCCTCGAGCCAATTTTCACCCATTTTGTTGTGATGAGCTCGCTGCACCGCTCGCAACAACAAACCCAGTGTGAGAGAGTCATGACCAAATTACTCTTTTGAAACGGGTCTTTTCATGAATCACCCGAAAAGAACTGAGGGTGTGAACTCAGGAGCTCAGGTTAGCAGTTTGAATCAGAGTCACTTTCTCAGCAAATCATCCATCAGTGTATTCACAACTGGAGCGCAGACATTTAAAAATAGGAGTCCTATGTGTATTTCGGGTTTCTTTTCATTACATTTACATATATGCATTTGGCAGACGCTTTTATCCAAAGCGACTTACAGTGCACTTATTACAGGGACAATCCCACCGGAGCAACCTGGAATTAAGTGCCTTGCTCAAAGACACAATAGTGGTGGCTGTGGGGATTGAACCAGCAACCTTCTGATTAAGAGTTATGTGCTTTAGACCACTACGCCACCACCATTCATTAAAAGCTGATAGGATGAGTTTACATAAAACTGATTTAAAACAATAATTTTAATGTTTTAAGCATTTTCAAAATTGGGGCCCTGGGCTGGTTGGTTGCTTGGGGCCTCAGAAATCGTAAACATGCCCCTGTGTAAATGGCAAGACATGACAACAACGTTACAAACAACAATACTCGACAAAAGACAATGGAAAACATTAGGGCTTAAATACATGGACATGGCCAAACAAAATAACAAGACAATCAATGACAAAACTGAACTAATAACTAGATATCCAATGAAATAGCAGAACTGATAACATGATAACAAGACAATAAACTCACGAACCAACGAAAAGACAATTCTGATGAAACCAAAGACCTAAACACATGAAACATGAGGGTAACAGGAAACCACATGACTAAGACAGATGACCAGACGAGGAAGTAAAATAATTTCAAAATAAAAGACATAAAAACAAAACACAAACAAAAAAACACATAGACGTGACAACTCAATCCTGATTGGTCAATGGCATCATCCAGCGGTCTGATATTTCTCTTTAACAACCGCACATGAACTTATCAGACCGCTCATCTGGAATTGCAATTCATCGTTCCTGCTTCTCGGATCACCGTGCGATCTCTATAAGTATTTTAATAAAATAATTTCAACTCAAATCAGTGTTTCATGTACATTTATTAATTTATTTGGCAAGTAGTCTTGTAATGAGATGCAAAATTAGCAATCAGACGTTTATTATTTACAAAATAAACACCAACAGAACTCTGATGCTAACTGTAAGTGGAATTTAGCTGTTCAGTGATTTATTTATTGTCACATAATTACATAATTTCAATGCAAATCAATGTTTTATGTCCATTTATTTGTTTATTTGGCATGTAGTCTTGTAGTAGGCTAAATAACGAGGAGTCAGATGGCCATTTCCACAGAATAACTCCTACACAATCCCGGAGGTGGATTTTATTTGTTCAGCGATTTCTTTCTGACTGGGCAGTGAGGCACCAGGACAGCTGCGAACATCCCCTTATTGCTTAAATAGATAATAATGGTCAGTGCTGTAGGCAAACTAGCATGTAGAATAAAACAGCCATTGTTCTAATATCACCTTTGCAGCTGACTTTTCAAATGGGCCCAAAAACAAAACACACCCAAAGTTGAGGCGATTGAGATCACAGCAAACAACTTTATCATTCTGGACTGACCTTGTGTGAGCAAGAGAGAGGGAGGTGTGCTCCCAGTTATTACATCAATATTATCACCCCTCAGCTCCCTCCCAATGTAACAACACAAAGGCAAAAACTTTCCATCATAATTTAAAGACTTACATCACAGATTTATGTTTATGTATTGTTTGTACAGTATGTGTGTGCTGCCAGAGATTGAATGAAAAGATATCGATATACAAACACAGCATAGAGGACGTTATAAAAGAAAAACATATTGTGTATCTCACAAACTGCACAAAAATGCACAGTAAATGCAAACACTGCAAAAATGAAATAATAACATAATTCCCCATACTTTGTTGATTCCCATTTGGTGTTGATTTATAAAACAATTATCCGTTAATGGAATAGTTCACCCAAAAATAAAAATGATCTCATCATTTACTCACCTTCATGCCATCCCAGACGTGTATGTCTTTCATCTAATGAATTCAAATGAAGATTTTCAGAAGATTTTCTCAGCTTTTTTGGCCCATACAATGCAAGTGAATGGGTGCCAAATTATTATTTTCACATAAATCAGCATAAAAGTAATCTATACGACTCCAGTGGTTAAACTCATATCTTCAAAAGCTAAATGATAGGTGTTGATGAGAAACAGATCAATATTTAAGTCTTTAACTATTTTAAATTATACTCTCTGCTCAGTCAAGCTACACTTTAACTTTCATTTTAACATTCTTCATGCATATCACCCCATCATTTCTAGCTAAAATGGACTTAAATATTCATCTGTTTCTCATCCACACTTATCATATCACTTCTGAAGATATGGATTCAAATACTGGAGTCTTATGGATAACTTTTATGATGCCTTTATGTGGTTTTTGGTTTATCAAAAATGTGGCACCCATTCACTTGCATTGTATGGACATACATAGCTGAAATATTCTTCAAAATAGTATAATTTGTGTTTAGCAGAAAAACTAAAATAATACATATCAGGGATAGCATGAGGGTGAGTAAATTATAAGAACATTTTCATTTTTGGGTGAACTAAGCATTTAAGAAGGTCTTTCTTCACTGGGGCTAGTTTCACTCCATTTTTCACTCATTTTTCTGAAAGTCAATTTCTGTGTAGACATACCTTGAAGTCTTGGCCACAAAAAGCTATTAAATAATTGTACCGTTCTTGCCCAGGAACAAAGACACCTTTCATTGACCCAATAGTAGGGCATGTTGTCACAATGGAACTATCCACACACACATTAATGTAATAAATAAATCAAATGAAATATTGAGTGGTGCTTATATTGCAGAAGACATGACTCGACAAAAGACAGGAAGAGAGAGGTTATTTTATGGCATGAGATGTGATTGACACTTTGATAAGTGTCTTTGAGTTGATCTTTATCTATTATTGAGTTAAGCTTTCTGTCAGTCTCTCTCTTTCTCTCTCTTGCTCTCCATGCAGATGGGGGGAACTTGCTTGCACTTTTATGTGGCTTGCTTGAGGACGAAAGATCCATTGTCCTTTCGGTAAAGATCATCTGTGTGTTTCGCTCTGAACATCCAGTCCTTGTATCCCTGAGCTATGAAAAACAAGTTCTGTCTGAAAACCACAAAATGTTCCATGTATAGCCGTGTTCCTGATGGGAATCTCAAGGTGGTTTATGCAGCTCTTTGACTAGTCTTATTGTTCAATTATATATATATATAGACAGGTTTGTTTGTGTGTTTGCAGATACATTTACTTGAGTTAAAAAATTAAACATTAATAACCTGCACTAAATATAGTTGTACTATATGGTGGCAAAGTGCTTATAAGTTTAATTCATTGAAGTGGATGGAATTAATACATTAATGAACACAGCTCATTAAAGGGATAGTTTCCCCAAAAATGAAAATGTTGTCATAATTCATCCACCTTCATGTTGTTAGGGACATGTTAGGGAATGATAACCTCAGTGGCCGTTCACTTTCATTGCCTCTTTTTCCATACAACAAAAGTGAATGGGATCAAACAGGATCAAAAGTCAAACAGGATAGGAACAACATGAGTAAATCAATTATGAGATAATTTGTATTAAAATGGAGTAGGAATGGAAGACTAACTGCAGGTGTTTTCTCTTCAAGGTGAATATTAGTAACAGTCCAGATGGTAGCAGACCAAAACAGCTCATAATGAATGCCCTGCAAAGCCTGCAGACTGACCATTAATCAAAGTAGGTTGCAATTCATTTTCCTCTTATACTGTGTGAACTTGATAGTTATTGTCAATTGTGCTGCATCATTTCACCTCTTTCCAGGTAGTTTTGCAGAGCCAGACTTTTGTCTGCTGTCAGCCAGACGCTTTGCAGGTTGACTGACATGCAAAATGACCAACCGCAGTCCATTTTGTTTTTACATGATGTTAAAGGGCAGGTTTATCTTAAGTAGATTATGTAAGGGATACTCTACAGTCAGCTGGTCATTATCACAAAATAAACCCTGACTGGGATATTGTATCACCCTGAAGGGGTTTATTTTTGCGATAATTACTTTCTGACTGTAGATTATACCAATTATTCCACAGCTACTTCCCAAATAAATAATTACATTTATATAAAATAATTATTAAAGTTGAAATTATGGTATTATATGTGAAGAGAGAGTCTCTAGAAATGGCTGAATTCCACCTCCGGGTTTTGTCTGTTGGTGTTCATATTGCGTAAATTGCCATTTGATTGATCATTATTCACTCATTATAAAATTATTTGCCAAATAAATAAACAAATGGACATTAAATAATCATGTTAGTTGACCGAGAAGTCTCCAGAAACAGCTAAAGTCAACCTCCATTTGGCATCAGAGTTCTGTTGGTGTTTATTTTGCGAAAATGATCACCTGACTGCTCATTATCCTGCTTATTACAAGGCTGCTTGCCAAATATCATTTTATCCCCAGATGTGGTCATTATTTGAAATATCAGACTGCTGGATGGTACTGTTGACCAATCAGAATCAAGTTTTCCTGAAAGCCGTGTAATGAACCAAAATAATAGAATGGCATGAAAAGACGTAAAGAAATAATTAAATAATTGCATAACTCTGATAACAAATTAACACTTGCTCAAGGATCTTGACTTACTTCATAGTTCACCCCAAAATGAAAATGATGTCATCATTTACTCACTCTGTTGTTGATTCACACTTGTATACGTTACTTTCTGCCTCAGTCACACTCTATGTTAATTGCATAGAATTATTTCCATAAAATGACTGTTAATGGTGACTGAGACTTACTATACATTCTGCATTTCATTTTCTGTTCCACTGAAGAAAGAAAATCATGTCGATTTGGAACAATATAAGGGTGATTTTATTAAAAATATTTCAGCCTGGTTTCATGTAAGTTAGGTAAACATGACAACATTTTTGCAATTCAAATTTTACATTCTGTTTAACTCGTTTGGCTGCAGATTTCCAGTGAATTGTCCAGATGGGGGTGCAAAAACTAAGTAAAATGGTGTTATATTCAGACAAGGTTTTAACCTTCTCATGAGTAGGGTCTATATACCCATGCATTCGGACCCTCACGGCCAGACTGTGCAACAGCTTCTTCCCACAAGCCATCAGACTCCTCAATACTCAGAGACTAGTCTGACACAAACACACAAACGTGCTGCACGTTAGACAAATTTATAAAAAAAATAAAAAAACATCTCTAAAGACTCACGCATCGGGCATTACTCCGATTCACGAGCCCTGCGCTAGTCTTTGGCTATGTTATTGGAACACACGGGGTGCATTTTGTTGGACACAGATTGAACACATATTTATTAACTTGATAGATCGCACCTCCAAAGCGATACCGCCCTAGGCGCTTGCCTATGGCTTGCCCTTTCCTAATGGGTTGACCGGCCCTGGGTTTTAAGGTGGATTTTAGATGGATGTTTTTAAAACATACCTCCCTAATGTAAAACTTCTGCCTGAACCTAAACAACAGTGTTTTAAAATATAAATGAGACCTTTAAAAAAGACATCTTTACCTTATCAATGCCTAAACCTAACTGTTAGTGTTTTAAAATGCAGAAGCAAAATGGAAAATAAGATTTTCTGAACCAACCACATCATTTCGTGCTGCTGCTATGACTCTGCAATGTCACGTGTCAGCTTGAGTTCATGGCTAGTATTAATCTGTGGTCCTAAGTCAAATAATCAGGTGAGATACCGTGTATATTTTATACGTTTATATATGGTGGTGGGTCTGAAATACAAGCATTAAAATGTATAGTTTTTCAAAAGATGCATTAGAGTAAGTGTGTGGATATCATAAAATAGCAGGGTCTGAGTAATGGAGAGAAAAATAAGTATTTATAAAGTCATAATCAAAAATAAGCCCATACGCTATATATATTTGAAGAAAGACATACATTGCAACATGCGAGATAAATATAATTTTACTGAAGTCAGTAAAATTATACTTATCTTGCATGTAGTGATGCATGTCTTTCTTCTATAATACTGTGCAGGCTTCTTTTTGCATATGGATTATTGACTTGGATTTTTGTGGCCCACACCTTTTTTGGACTTTTTGAAAGGCGTGGTGAGTTCCTTAGAATTTTAAAGTCATAATCAGCCATTAAAGTCATGATTTGAGTGAAAGTGAATAAAACACACAGTTTTTGTAGCACCTCAAGTGTACGTTTCACCTGGAAACTACTCACATTTTCACTATGAGACCAGGTTCAAATATTTGAGGGTGAACCATCCCTTTAACCAGGAAGACTTCCTTGGTTTACTAGCGTCACTTGAAAGAGCATGTTGGCTAGTTTTGCTGGTGAACAACATGGCTACACCATCTAGATCAACACCAAACTAGCACTAATGATTGGAAATTCATTCTGTTCTAAGCTTGTCTGTCCTGCAGGACAGAAAGTCCAGGAGATAATGGAGTGAGTAATTATTGAAGACTCTCCACACTAAAGCTCTATTTAATGTGTCCCACACGCCCCATGTGACCTTTCCTGCTGAACGCACACATGACGTCGGACCAATGCGCTGGTACACCAGAATCTATGGACTCTCTCTCACTGATCGGTACATGCCATTGATGAATTGACAAAAAACGCCTCCGGCTTCTGACAGCGGACAGCTGATCAATACTGAGAATATGTGACAAACAAATGGAAAAGTACAGGAGAAGCTAATAACTGTCACACAGGTTGAAATCCAGTCCTCACGTAAATTCATGTCAACAACATGAGACCTATGTAAGGATACAAAGATACACAAGGATACACAATTTTTTTTGGGCATAGACGTTCATAGTCACTGTTTGGTGTATTGTAAACTAAAATTTTAACAATCTCATTTATTACTTGCAGTTTCTGGCCAGTGAGACTAGATGATATGAGGAATTCCAGGACTCTTGTGGCCCACTAGACTTATAATCTTACCAAAATCTTATAATAAAGCCTTACATTTAAGTCATCAGTAGCTGGTTGATCAAGACTGATTTTTGGGGGGGAAATTCAGAGCAGAATAATACCTCTCACATGCCACATAGGAATTTGTAGGCAAGCCAGTAGGCATTGTGCATTTTATACACACATATATATATATATAAATAAATCAAAAACTCTTCCTTGTGCTTGACGCATGGACAAAGCATTGGACATATTCTGAGTGATGGGCATTTTCCTCTTCCTGTCTCCCACCCAATGGGGCTCCATTAGAGAGTGCATGCTCCAGCTCTACCAGCTCTATTCCCTCTTTCTAGTGGAGGCTGATGTCAGGGACATGGCCTATGACTTCCTTACTGCAGCAGATGTGCTGGACTTCAAAGATGCTTCTTTTAAGGATATTTTCACCTGTGTCTCTGAGCCCCTCAGCTCCTGAACAATGTGAAGGCTAGGGATTCTTGTTGGCTACGTTTTCCATCATGAGACCCACTCTATGGTTTCCCCCCGATGTTGATTGACCCGCCCTCCCACACAGCTAGCCACATCTCCAGTCTTCTGATGACCCATAATCCGAGAAGGTGGAGGAAGAATAGGCTCGCCCTCGCCACTACAGCCCCCCTAGAGGTGACTGCCCTTGCCGCTCCATCCTTTCTGAAGGGAATTTTGAGTTTGTTTTTGTTTGTTTTGCTTGTAAGCCTTTGTTGATCTCTGTAATTTAGTACTTCCTCTGACCTCATAGATTTTTTGTGAAAAATGAGTTACATTTTGGTATGTTTCTTACCCAAAATTAATCGTTTCACTTCAGAAGAGATGGATTAAACCACTAAAATCATATGGATTACCTTTATGCAGCCATTATGTCTATTTTGGAGTTTGGCAATTTTGGACCCCATTGACTTCAATTTTACCGCCAAAAAACATCATATATCCTTAAAAAAAAAATTGTGTTCCACAGAATAAAGTCATAATAGTTTTGAGATGGCATAAGTGTGAGTAAATGATGAGAATTATGATTTTTCTTTTATTTATTTATTTTTAGTAAACTAATCCTTTAACGAGTCCAAACTAAACTTTTTTGATGGCGGTTTACTAAAAATAGCTGGAGGGTGTTGAAAGATCCAAACTAGTTTGAAGTAAACCAGGAATGCTGTATAGAAAAAATTTAATTTCCAAAAGCACAACTGGACCTTCCCTTTGGGTGTGTAGCTGCAAAAGTTTAAAATGTATTTGGTTGTGTATCAGAGCATCACATACCAACTGTTGGTGTCCATTTTTCATATTTATAGCTGTGGGATGCCAAAATGTTGCTATGTTTATCACCATGTCAACCATCGTGAGTTCAGAATCTCCTTAAATACATTTAGTCCATACACACTCGGAATGATAATTTGTTGGACTTTCGTATTGTTGTCATTACCAAAACTTATCACTCGCTCATGTGCACATGCACTCACCAATGCGCATGCACAATTTATAATTAGGAGGTTTTGGAAGACTTGCTTGTATAAGAGGGTACTTCTAGGGTGACCAGACGTCCCGAAAAATTCGGGACAGTCCCGAAATCCAAGCAGTTGTCCCGAATCCCGAATCCTGCCCTAATTGTCCCGAAAATTAGAACAAAGTCTAATTATAAAGAGTAGTTATAGTGTGATAGAATATTAAAAATTGCTCATTGCCGTCCTGCAGCCAGCTCCTGTCGGCTGCTCATTGCAACCATAGACAGTAAAAGAACGTAGAGAGCTGCAGTAGGCTACGTAGACTACGTAGGCGGCAAGGCGCGAATTTCATGCTCAAAAAAGTCACAAGGAGTGATTTGATTGGATGTTGCTGATGTTAAAGCGCAGTGTTTGTTTTATTTGTTTCATGATGACACTTGAGTTCAATGGTTTTTTTTATTTGTATTTCCATGTTTACATGACAGACAGTCATTTCATTCAGAATTCCTCAATAAATAATTTGCCCCCCATTTTACCAATTCTGATCTGGTCACACTAGGTACTTCTGTGTGGTCGGTTGGCAGTGCTTAAAATGCATCTCCACTGGTTTAAAGCCAAACCTATGCTCTCTAATTTTTTTTGTTAGATTTTTTACTATTTAAACATGAGCAATTTGTAGAATATAAGCAAACACTTCCGAGGCCCTGAAGCCTGTGTGTAGGCAGAACATTTTTTCTGTCTTTCTTGAAGCAGGAGGGGTGATGAGAGAAGAGACAAAATTAGAGGAAAGCTGCAGGAACTGCAAAAATTTGCTGAGAGTGTCAACAAAGTCTCAGTGTTCGTAATCATATTTCACAGCATTGGCAAAGTTATTGATAGGGTAGCACACATGCTTTTTGTTGGGGGTCGAGAAAGGGTTCAGATTGCTGGCAATAAAATGTTAAATGACAGAACAGAATTATTCACGCATGCAGTCTTATGTGTGGGTTACTTTTTCTAAAGATACTTAAAAGAAAGTTCCTCTCTTACTTGAAAGCATTAGAAAGTTACTAACTAAGGGCACCTTCATGCTAGAATTTGTGCTGCATCAGAGAATGCTGCAAATCCATATATTTCAATGCAGTTGATGCATCGCAAGGATGAAGAGGGAAAATACAAGGGCTTACAAAAGTGACATTTTCCATCATTCCACACTTTCGCTGCAGCGCACTCTGACGTTAGCATCGGTTGACCAATGAAAAAATCTGACAATTTCTGAATTTCCACTTGATTTCCAACTAAACTGGCTCTTTCCATGCCCTCAAAACACATTTTGTGCTTTCCTAGATGTCAAACACTTTTTTAGTATGTGTGGTGGTGGGGGCATGGTTAAGTGCCAGTTTGTGAATGGAGAGGAATACGGAGGGATGCGCTGTTGTGGAGTCCTCGCCGCTGCCGTCTGCCAGGGGAGGAGCTGCGGCCATCCATCAGGGGATGGAGGAGTCGCTTCCGGCTGCCAGGAGTCAGAGGAACCGCTGCCATCTGCCAGGAAGGGGAGGAGCAGTTCTGTCCACAAGGGGTCAGAGGACTCACTGCCATCCACCAGGAGAGGAGTGGCTGTTGTCTGCCAGAGGGCAGAGGGGTGGCTGAGGACCAGGTGACTTCATGACCAGGTGACTTCATGTCCAGGGATTGGCGAGCCACTTTTTCACTCTATCTCTCTTGTTCTCCTGTCTTCCCTCCTCCCCCTGCTTTCCATCCTGTTCCTCCTCCCCTGAAATGGGGAGGAGCTCCTCCCATACCGGCTCCTCAACTCTGGGTATTGAACTACCAGCCAGTTTCCCCTGCCCCTCTCCAATCTCACTTCCAGGGTGGTGTACCTGCTGTCACAGGCACGAGTGTGGAGCCTGTGCCGGTCAGTTGGAGCTGTGGGGAGCCCGGACATTTCCGGGACCAATGCCTGGTGATGGAGGTGGGGACATTGGTTCGGGTCCCCGACGTGCTGCAGGCCACCCCCAATGGAGCTGGGACATACAGCATACCTGTGAGTATTAAGTGGGGTACAGACCAGGCCTTGGTGGATTTCGGTTGCAGCCAAACCTCCATCCATCAATGCCTGGTTCAAGACGAGGCTTTGGGTGCTAGTCACAAGATGAATGTAAGGTGTGTGCATGGGGATAAGCACGATTATCCTTTAGTGACCGTCACGATTCTATTTCAGGGACAAAAGTGTAGAGTTAAGGCAGCGGTTCACCTATCTGCTAATTTTGGGCACAAATTGGCCAGCGTTTTCCACGTTATTAAGGGAAATTCTCCTGTAATAGAACGTTTCGTTGTGGGATTTGTGATGGGCTGGCTGGGGAGGCAGAGGGGCCATCTACATCAGTTCCACATCAGGATGACATAAGAGAGGGGTCTCAGAGGATTTCCCTCTGGAGCAGATGTGAGATGAGACACTTAGGCACACCTTCAACCAAGTGAGAGTGACTTATGAAACTGACTTCTTGTACATATTATTTCCATGTTTAATAAAGTATATTTCATCCCCATTATTGCTCATTTTATGTTCTTAGTTTACAGTGTCATTAGTCTTACAGTTTCACTTGCTTTATCAACTGCTGTATTTATTAAGTTTTTAATTTTAGTCACAGTTTTAATCTTTTGACAAAAATGTCCTTATGAAAATATTTTGTCATGTCGTATTCATACATTTTTGTCAGATTACAAAAATGACATAACAAAAATAATATATTCGACTTGATGATGATGGACAAAAAAAGTGTCAAACTGTAATAGACCAAACTTTTATCAAATATTCAAACATTTAGAAAATACATTATAAATATTTTCTAATGTAAACATGTATCAAACATACAGTAGAAATGTACATAGGCCTACTGTCCTTGTTGTGAAAATCCTGAGCTCCTGAAATAATAAAAAATAGACTGAAGTATTAGCTACTTTTTAGAAGTTATCCTCTACTCCGAATTCTTCATGTTTAAGAGACTTATTAAATTTCTGTGAAATTATATTACATTTCATGTAGTGTTATTCTTGTGAAAACGGTGTATTCACAACGCAAGTTACATAACGCAAATTACGATTATTCTTATTTGCACGTCATTTAATTCAAATTCACTGGTTCATTCGCCATGACCGAAAGAACTAGGTCGCGAGTACAAGCGGCCGAAATGGGCTTCCTCAGAAGGGTTGCGGGCTTCTCCCTTAGAGATAGGGTGAGGAGCTCAGTCATCCGTGAGGAGCTCGGAGTAGAGCCGCTGCTCCTTTGCGTCGAAAGGAGTCAGTTGAGGTGGTTTGGACATCTGGTAAGGATGCCCCCTGGCCGCCTCCCTAGGGAGGTGTTTCAGGCACGTCCAGCTGGGAGGAGGCCTCGGGGAAAACCCAGGACTAGGTGGAGAGATTACATCTCCACACTGGCCTGGGAATGCCTTGGGGTCCCCCAGTCAGAGCTGGTTAATGTGGCTCGGGATAGGGAAGTTTGGGACCCCCTGCAGGAGCAGCTGCCCCCGCAACCCGACTTCGGATAAGCGGTTGAAGATGGATGGACGGATGGTTCATTCGTTTAGTTGTGCAGATGTAAATTGTTCCAAAATGACTTGCCTTAGCAATGCCTAAATTTATCCATTAGTGTTTTAAACTGCAGAAGCTAAATGAAAAAGCACATTTTAGGAAGCAACTACCTCACTTCATGTCACATCTATGACTCTGTAATGTCACTTCGGTTCATGGCTGGACTTGAACCATGGTCCTCTAATTTTAAGTTCCAATACTCTACCAGGTGAGCTACCACACAAGCTGTTTGTAATGTTATTGTTAACGTCACACCTGGATGGTTTGATTCATGGCTTAGAACTCTTTTATGAAGGATTTTATTGAATTCATATGAAAAAATAAAATAAAATAGGATCTGGGACTGGTCATACCACCCACCACTTCTACACTCACCTAATGACTATAACATGAGTCATAAATGAGAAACTACATGAATTTAACATACGCCTTTATCTACACTGCATACACAATTATGAGTATTCTGATCTTATAATTTTCATGCACATTTTCCAACTCCAAACCATATAAACTTGAATGCTTATCATATTCAATCATTTTCAGGTGATATGTATTTGTGTAATGAGGGAGGGTGTGACAGAAGTAACTAGCACCTAATATCAAGCTGTGCATAATTATTAGGCAGCTTCATTTCCTCAGGTAAAATGGGCCAAAAAAGTGATTTAACTGACACTGAAAAATAAAGCTACCAGGAACCCATTATCCTCCAGTGCCAACATTTTTCAGAACTGCAACCTACCTGGAGCGTCCAGAAGTACAAGGTGTCAAGTGTTCAGAGACATGGCCGAGGTCAAGCAGGCAGAAACAACCACCACTGAATAAGATTCCCAAGTTGAATCGTCAATATTGGGCAAAGAAATACCTGAAGACAGATATTTGTGAAATGAGAGTGACTCTTGGTGGACCAGATGGACTGACCTGTGGCTGGATCACTAATGGACACAGGGCACCTCTTCAAATCAGGTGCCAGCCAGGTGGAGGAGGGGTACTGGTATGGGCTGCTATCATTAAGGATGAGGTAGTTGGACCATTTCGAGTTGAAGATGGACTGAATCTCAACTCTCAAACCTACTGCCAGTTTCTGGAAAGTACTTTCTTCAAGCAGTGGTACAATGAGAACTCCTCAGCATTCAAGAGGTCCATGAACTTTATGCAGGACAATGCTCCATCACATGCACAAGTACTCCACTGCTTGGCTAGCAGGCAAGGGCCTCAAATAATGACCTGGACCCCCTTCCTCACCTGACTTACATCCTATTGAGAACTTGTGAGCCCTTCTCAAACATGAGATTTACAGAGAGGGAAGACAATACACCTCTTTGAACAGCATTTGGGAGGCTGTGGTTGCTGCTTCATCTAAAGTTGATCGCGAACAGATCAAGAAACTGACAGACTCCATGGTTGGGAAGGCTCATGGCAGTTATTGAAAAGAATGGTGGCTATATTGGTCACTCAATATTTTTGAAAGGCCAAAACTGTTATTTAATTGTCATTTTGTGTTACTTTTTTGTTGCACTTTCTCTAAAAATTGAGAATAAACAATTGAATTGGGAGAAATTATTTTTGTAATTTCATTGCCTAATAATTGTGCACACTTGTATATTCCCCTGAGAAAGCCAAAATTCACTATTCCTTTGTTAAACATTCAGGTTTGAGGTTCAATAATATTTTGAATTGACTGAGAGCATTGTGTTTGTTCAACAATAAAATTTATCCTGAGAAATAATGTTTGCCTAATAATTGTGCACGTGGTGTATTGACTTCATGCATGCCATTTACATGGTAATTTTGCAGTTTGGGAACAGTGAGCCAATTGGACCATGAATACACCATACATCTCAGTGTAAAACTCTCTGATTCCCAAGCAGCAGAAGCCCGTGGGAAGAACAGATATTTCTATGACGTGCAAGAGAATGCACAGTCACCAATGTCAAGGCTTCCGTCACAAATAAAGAGACACAGGCAGTCAACAGTAAATATGTGGGTGTACTGGTAAATGCCAGACAGACAGGAGCCATCTTTCTATGAGAGAGAGAGAGAAAGAAAGAAAGAAAGAAAGAAAGAGGGAGAAAGTCTGTATCTTCCCAGGGTCTTGTGATGGAAGCGACAGAGTGTGGACTAATGATTAATGACATTTAGATTGATATTTAACTGCAGGGATGTCCCTCCCCCTCAATAATGTCCAGATGTGTAAGGAGAGATGAGGTGAAGATGATTTAACCCATGTTCTCTGGGATTTTTAGAGAATATGATGGATAATGTCGAAGATGTCTCGGGAGGCGGAAATGCATAAATCATACTTTAGCAATAGCGTCATGCTGCATATTTATTCATATATTTTAGAAAGAGTATCATTAGAGGAGGATTTTGTCTTTCATTTTTAAAGGAATAGTTTACCCAGAATATAAATTATGACATAATTTTCTCATGCAGATGGCGTTCCAAACCAGTAAGTCTTTCTTTTATTCTGTTTTTCCTTTTTTTATGGAGTTCATAACCAATTGGAATATATATATATATATATATATATATATATATATATATATATATATATATATATATTTTTTTTTTATTTTTTTTTATTTTCCCCAGTAAAAATATCTATATACAATGGCGGCTTCAGGTTTTTTTTTGCTGGGGCTGCTAAGGGCTCTATATAAAATAAACATATTATTATTATTATTATTATTATTATTATTGAGGGGGGCTTTATGGCTCAGAGGCAGTGATAATAAAATAATCAAATTGTGTAATTAATTCATAAACTGCCGCATCTAAACAACATACTGGTCTAGAATTGGGGGAGACGGGGGCCAAATGTTTTTTATCAACGCTGAAAATAATTCATTTGAGATATCTTGCAATTGTGTGATAAAAAAGTCTTGATTTTCAGTCACAGTTATGAATCTTTGCAATTATAAGTTTTTATTAAAATAACTAACCAGGATAAAATGCCTCCATATGGATATAAAGCGTTCTTAGATTTAAATGCGGCTGAATGGAGGATTCTGTTTTTTAAGGGTCAAGCGCCCCCTTGCAGGAATATTACTCACAAGGCAGTCTGTGGCTGACAATGTGCAATTTCATTCTGTAGGTCTGTAACCCACACAAAACATTCGTATGAATTTATAAAACATGAAAGAATCATATGAGTCATATATGGAGTGAAGATGTTAAAGGTGTCCAAAGAAATGATCATTTGTTTTTCATGGTGAGGAAAGTAGACATGCATTTCAGATGAACAGGTAAGAACTGTAATTTTCTGAAAGGGTAATTTTTTTTATTAAACATTAACTCTAATACATTTTCTGAATGTTTGATATGATACAGTGTATACATATTTAAGATTATGCATTGAATTTGGGTTGACACGTTTATACGGTTACTTTGTAATAATTTAGAATCCGCAGTTAGAAAACGTGAAATGCTTTATTTACATGTGGCAAAATATGAGATATAATATATAAATATATAATCTAAAAAAGTTTTTCGTAAGATTTTGTAAGTGTGGGAGGGCGGGGCCGGGTCGTGTGTTTATGTTGTCTTTTAAGTTTACCATTAAACTATTATTTATATCGTCAAGCCGGTTCTCGCCTCCTCCTTTCAATTGAATACCTTTACACTGGTGCCGAAGCCCGGGAAGGAGGAGGGATACGACGTAGTAGAGTTCTCGCCACTACCGTCCACCCCAACGGAGCAGCCGCTGCCATCTGCCGGGGGACGAGGTGCCCAGCCGCCTGAACGAGGACGATGGCCGCCGACTGCGAGGGGAGAAGGGGCTCCTAGCCGACCGCCTGGAGCGGTCAGGGCCGCTGCCAGGGACACAGGAGTCACCTACCGGCCGCTGAAACGCGGCGGGGTTTAAGACCGCCGACCGCGAGCGGGGAGGGGCTCACTGGCGACTGCCTGGAGCGAGAGGACCGCTGCCAGGGGCGCGGGAGACCCCTTCTATTCCCCGAGAACGCGGCGGGGTGTTCCGTCCACCAGGGGCTGGAGGACTGCCTCGAATCCGCCCGGAGAGGCGCGGCTGTCGTCCGATAGAGGGTGGAGGAGTGGCCGAGGAACAAGCTGTGGCGTATCGGAGAACTGGCAAGTAAGTTTTTTTTTTTTCATCTCTCTCTCCTCTCTCTCTCACTATCGCTCTGCGTTGGCCTTTATCCGTTTTTTGGGGGGTACTACACTGTTACAGGAAGTACCCCCCATTTTAATTATTTCTGTTTCCCTCCCCATGTCCCCTCCCTCGTCCAGGTAGATGGGGATGACCTGCCGGCAGACAGCGCGGAAGGCGCGCCCTCCCCCAGGAAAGAGGGGATGTACGTCAGGCCGGGGGCTCCCCAGCCTGAGAGAACGAGGGAGGAATGTGGCAGGGTGGAGGGCAGGGCCGGGTCGTGATCCTAAACACCCGGTCCCGTATTAGGCTAATCAAGCCTCCGAGGTATAAAGGTCGATTGCAGGGTGTCGTGCGGGAGAGAGAGATCGTTAGCGGACATGTCCGTCATGTGTGTGTGTTTATGTGGTCTTTTGAGTTTATCATTAAAACTATTATTTATATTGAAAAGCCGGTTCTCGCCTCCTCCTTTCCATTGAATACCTTTACAGTAAGCCTAAATGGTAAAACTAGCTATACGTAAGTTACAACTTAGCCTAGTTATGGCTTAAATGGGCACTAAGTCACAATTTACGCACTATTAAATATTTGAGAATTGCACCAATAAACCTAGGTAGTACATAACCCTGCGTAGGAACTAAATATTGGAATAAAAAGGCAGAATGATATTTAATGACATCAGTGAGCTCACGTTTTGCGTGACAGGCTTTAATCCTTTCGATGTTGACATTTACACTCGTTTACATTTATGAGAGAAAATGTTTTTACTTTTCAGTGGCTATTCAGAATGAAACCGATCTAACGGTGCAGTTTTAAGGGTGCGTCATCTGGTATCACGTTTCAACACATTCACAATACATATAGGATATTAAAATGAATAAATATATATTATTTCAGCCTGTTGTATTAGTATTTATTTATCAATCCTTATTTTAGATAAAGTTCCTATAAATTGGTATTTTATACAGGACAAATATACAATTTATAAATTCTATTTTATTACGTATCGTATTTTAATGGCGATATAATTTATTACAGCTGACAGTTACACGAGGAAACAAGGTTTGAACATCAACCGTAACTAGATCAAATTGAAATTCACAGCTTTTTAACAATTCTATGTAGAAATTTGAAGGCTGTTTATTGGATCAATACAGGTAAACGTCATATTATATGACTACGCATTACATTACGGAGAGCTTAAAACCTATTAGTTAAGTCTTGCCTTAAGAACAGGTTGTGCAACCAATTTAAGCACTGACACATTACAAACTAACTAGTAGTTACTAAGCCCTTAGTGTGAACTTTACATCCCAACTGAGACCTTACACACAGATGGTGCAACCCTACCCAGGTGTCATGAACTTTACGTGAACTTTCAATTCACGTGAAACTGAAACTTAAACACACGAATTCCAAAATATAACAGAGAAATTCGATCTACCTGATTCATAATCATATCCATCAAAAAAGGCGACTTAAATCGGCTGTTTGGCAGCATTTAAATGACTGACTGAAGATAACGGATGTAACAAGCAGACAGAAGTCAAAGAAAGAAATACATTCTTGGGACACGATGCTCCACTAGTCGTCCGACAACAAACTAGTACCCAATCCTCGTGGTGGTGTGGTGACTCACCTCAATCCGGGTGGCGGAGGACAAATCTCATTTGCCTCCACGTCTAACCGTGCGTTCAGACCAGAGGCGGCGAGAGCGTCAAAATTCGCTCTGGCTGCCCTGCCAACAACGCTATCGAAAATTCGTGGATGCTTTGACGTATTTGAAATAGGTGTCAAAGTTCATTGAGAATGCTTGGTTTTGTGAACTATATTTAAAGGGGCCACAAAACATCCAGACATGTCGACCGGTATCTTTTTGACGACATATCACAAGTAGCTTATATCCTCATGAAATATTTTAATATATTATTATATAATATATAAACCATAATATCCACTTCATCAACTCACCTGGCACAGTAACAATTTCAGACACCTTTGTCCACTCATCGTTTTTCTATTTCATGTATATCCCTGTAAGCAAACAGGGACAGATCAAATATTACGGGAAAACCCGCCACGGCAATAATCAGTTTCTCCTCCATTTTGTCTTCGGAACTAATGTTTGGTGGGAACCAAAGTTTACAATGTTGTGCTCTCTAGACTTCGCTAGAGCGGAGCACTTCTATATTCCAATAGGTTGCCGCTGAACCGCGTCAAAGCTCATTACCATAATGTTGGCTGCACTTGAACTTTCCTCTGACACCCACACCGCCCAAGACTCGCCGTGCTGCTTCTCGCCGCCGAGAGACACTGGCTGTCATAGAAAATGAATGACTTCCGGTCGATTTGACGCTCTTGTTGCCTCTGGTCTGAATGCACAATAAGATGTCAATCCGCTCATCTTATCACGTGGCTTGTTGAGCACATTAGAGCGGAGACCTAGTGCGTGTGGCTTCACGCTATTCTCTGCGGCCTCCACGCACAACACATCATTACGAGGAGGTTAACCCAACGTGACCCTACCCACCCTAGCCAATTGGTTGCTTAGCCTGACTGGAGTCATTCAGCACGCCCTGGATTCAAACTTGCAACTCCAGGTGTTGTAGTCTGAGTCTTTACTTGCTGAGCTACCCAGGCCCCCAACAAACTAGTAAGTTTAATATTTTTAGGTGGTGATTTTAAAGTGATGAATAAAAGATGCCACTTTTTGTAATGTTTAAGCGTGCTGACAGCATGTGGTGCATTGCGTGTAGTTATCAGCAATTAAACTTGAAATGGTGCATCTTAAATCGTCCTCATTATTTAAAGCATTTATTCTGTACAAATTCACTGCATTCAAAAATAAATGTCAGTTTACTCATGATCGGACTTTAATAACCTGCTGTAAGCAATTTTCCCAATTTTATTCATAGTCCAAAAGTTTATTTGTAAGGTTGTGTGGACAGTATTTGATGCCATGTATTTGATGATTTTTTTGTGTGTTTATCAGTTTTCTTATTATAGTGCTTCCCTTGGCACCACATATCCCCCAGAAATACATCCACTTAGACATTTAGACAATTGTTATGTGATATGCATTTTTGCATATCATATTTTCCATTGTGATCGATGTTGATGATCAACTTCAAATGATCACTAATGTGCACTTTTACCTGAGTACAAAGCCTAAATAGCCTAGTTTCTATCCACCTTTCGTGCTATCGACAAAGTGAAAATGCGGGGGGAAAAAAATTGCCAAATTTGCTGCTTTCTGCCCGTTTCCATTCAAATGGCCTTTTATCGATAAAAATTGTGTGTGTGATGATGTCATGCCTAAAAAAACACTTTGTCGCATAAGTTTTGGTTAACTCTAAATAAATCTGCCCTGAAGTCGTTTCCATTCAGAAATGTGTGTTTATCGCTAATTCGCCTCCCAGATGTCCCTAATTTTTTTCCTCTGAAGTTTGGGTAAAATGGGGAGATTATTGAGACAATTCATTGAAATTAGTCAGCTTACTGTCATTTTAATTAACAAATAAAAGCAATCAGAAGAGGAAGAATTGCAATCAAAAGGGAGCAGTTGCCTTTCTGATAGGACTGTAATGCATATCGCAGGTTGGCACCGGTTCCGACCCGAAAGTGGATCGTCATGACCCTGTTCAAGCTGGCAACCTGCCGGTAAAAGAAGTGGGGGAAACTTTCTGTCTCAGTATAAAGACTATCAATCGATGTGTATATGCTGTGTGCACAGCTATTAAGGAAAAAAACATGATGCAGTGTTTTTTCAGGGTTTACATATGACACATACCTGATATTCAATATTTTGAACAAGCATCTAATCAAAAGCATCGCCGTCACAACTGCATTATGTCCCACATATTTCTACAGCAACATTTAATGACCAACTGAACTTGATTATCATCTTTATTTTAGCATCATAATGCAAATTTACAATTTCTGAAGAAGCAGTAAATGTGATCGGAGGTAAAGATGGTTAGATTTAAAGTATTTAAACATTTAAAAATGTTCAAAAGCTCATTTTATGAAAGTGGAAGCATTGGAAAAATATTTCCGATAGTTTATAAGTCTTGAAAAAGTGGAGAACATTCTGAGAATGTCATTCAGTCGACTGTTTTCATCTACAGAACAGGGTAAAGCTAATTTAAGTTTGTGTAAAGAAAAGGTACACTGATGCTTTTCTCCAAGTACTGTGTTTTTATTTTTTATTTAAAACATCTTTGTGCACAGCAATTATATGTTTTATGTTTTGTGGGCTAATTCTATGACTGCTGACTATTTTTTGAATGGTGAGGTAAAGCAAATGTAATAAATAAACAGATGGATACTGCGATTAAATTAATCGCAAACAGTGGCCATTAATTTGTTCAACATGCATGAGATATTTGTGTTGGCACACCTGGAAGTGTCACATTTGCATAATCATGTACAATACATTGGTTTCAATGCTGTTGTCATGTTTAACACAGGCTAACGATTGGGGCAAACTCTGTCATGTGACTATATTTTTGCATTAATGCCAATTTTATCAAGAAAAAGTGTTTCCAAACCAGTTTTTTTGCAACATTTAATGTATTGACATAGAGTTTATGCGCTTGAGTTAAACAGAAAAATATTATGTCGACATTTGTGACTTTTTAGCGATAATGTGCATTTCCATCAGCTCTATTTTGATGTGCTATAACATTTTGCGAAAAATCCTTGGATGGAAACGTAGTTATTGACTCCTCACCCCAACAAATAAAGTTTTTTATACATATCCACTCACATTTTAGTCCTAATATTTTCAGGTTTTTAATGATTTATTTTAAAATGTTAAATAAAAGTGAGCCCTAGAGCCGCTGTCTAAATGTAAATTTATCTAAGGAGCAAAATTGCATAAGATAACATCACTTTATATTTCAGGGACAATACTTTGAATAAAATATATTTTATTTGTCATTGGCAAACTTATTTATTTTTTTAATATTAGTTAATATTCTTTTCAGAATATAGTAGTTTTTTGTTTTTATTTAAATAACAAATTAATGAATCTTTTTCATTGTTAGTTCATGACACCAAAAGCATTTACTAATGTTAATGAATAGAAATGCCAATTGGCAGGTTTCCTAACTGGATTATGTGTGTTTGAGCGCAGAGGGGACTAACAATTAATGGAGGGGACTAAAAATTAAAATTGGACACTATTATCTTGCCATTACCTGAACCCTCATTTTCAACAAACCAAAACACACTGTGCAGATGAGCTGCTGAGGAAACCACATTTGATCATTATTTCCTCTCATTATTCCCCTGGCCTTAATTCATTAAATATGGAAATACCAGGCCAGCAGGGACTCTATATAAACCTGAATTATAGCTGATTGGGGCAAGAAGAGAGATGCATATGTGTGTATCTGTGCGTAAGTGTGTGTGTGTGTTTGTGGGTTGTGGGGGGGGGGGGGTTATGGGGTTAGCACCTGAAGATGTGTTGACCCTCAGAGTCTATTTAAAGTATAGAAACACTAGCAAATGGAAACTCATGTGGCTTGGGCAGAGCAGCTGGTATGAACGAAGATGGGCACAAAGGAGATGCTTGGGGTTCAAACAGAGATGAACACACAGGGATGAATTAAACAAACATACACATATGCACAGACATGCAAAGAGGAAAAGGTTACTGTATTGTCAGTGAAGAGCTTTAATTAAAGGTGCTCACCTCACATATGCAAGTAATGGACCTTTTCACCAAACAGATGCATCATGGAATTGAAAGGTGATGGAGGCAGAAGTGTTGATAAATACAAGTTAAGGTCTACTGACAGAATGAGGGGCATGCTGCAGATTATTAAAGAAAATAATTTCAACCTGAACTCATAAAAATTACTTGACCATGGCAACATGCTTGCAAAAAACAATTTACAATCTTCATTACACATTTCTCTGCAGTTTCCCAGTCAAATGTCCAGTGGGGGGTGCCAAAAGCGAGTGAAATGATGTCGTAATCAAATTAGGTTTTTAAGGTGAATGTTAGATGGAGGTTTTAATAAAACATTCCTTCCTAACATAAAACTTTAACCTCAACCTAACCAATAGATGTCCTAATAGCAAATGAGAGTCCATGAAACAGACATCCCAACCCTAAACGAACACTTAACCCTAACCAATAGTGTCCTAAAAGCAAATGTGCCATGAAAAGCACATTCAACTATGAATCTTTTGTCTCATGTTTCAGCTTGTGTGCTTGACTGGTCTTGAGCCTCGGCCTCCCAAATCCAAAGACCAACACTCTATCAGGTGAGCTATCGTGCAAGATAATCGTATTGAAAAAAGTGTGTTGGTGGATCTGAAAAATTAGTGTTTAAATGTATTTTTTTCCAAATGATATGTAACAGATACAGTCATTGTACTCGTGATTTGTGTGAAAGTGGACAAAAAGCACAGTTGATGTAGCGCCTTGTGGTTGGGGAAATTCGAAATCTGACTTGAATGCTTTAATGTTGTCCTAGTTTCAGAATCCACTGAGAGGTGGATGGCTTCCCATCCCGCAGGAAATACTCACTCTGTCCAGAGACTTTGTATCCTGCCTAAGCACTGATATATTCACCTAAATGTCCATAGACCCAGATCTCACATATGCTCTTGTTGCTGTGCAGCAATAATGCTGACAGACTTCAGTTTACCCTATTTCCTTGTTTATTGATTTGCGGCCGGGAGGTCCCAATTAGACACAGTTGGAAGACTCTCAACACAAAAAAGTTAAACATAAGCTTTTATACACTACATGTAAGAGCTTCCCACAATACATCATTTATTTCATTCGGTAATGAAATTAGGTAAATTGGATAGTCCCTGTCTGAATTAGTCACAAGCATTAAAATGTCAGTATACCAAAAGCAGTTACAAACCAATCCTAGCTTGTCCTACAGTAGTTCCTCAATTTACAGTTATATTTTTATTAACTCTTTATAACTAGTTATATTTTCCAGACTATATTACAGGAATCCCAGAAAGATGGTTTGTTCTCATAAAAATTCCCCGCTCTTACATACATAGCCTATAAATATCCAATAAAGCCTCTAGTGTTCATTTCGCTAGGAAATTGCGCCAAAACTTAGAACTTCGTCTATCCCCCGCAAGATACCTAAGCAAGATGCAATATCGCCATGCCCAAATCCCTCGGCGTCTGAGACAGTCAATCCACACATCTTATCATGTGGCTCGTTGAGCGTGTTACACAGAGACCTGTGGAGGCATCGTAACACAAATCACCACGTGCCCCACTGAGAATGAGATCCACATTATAGCGACCACGAGGAGGTTAACCCAATGTGACTCTACCCACCCTAGCAATTGGGCCAATGGTTGCTTACGAAGCCTGACTGGAGTCACTCAGCACACCCTGGATTCAAACTTACATTTACATTTATTCATTTGGCAGATGCTTTAATCCAAAGTGACTTACAAAAGAGGAAACTTGCGATGTGTGGTAATCAGCATCTTTACTTGCTGAGCTTCCCAGGCCCTCCATTAACATACATGTTAACATGACAGTGAAGTTGTAATATTGACTAAAACTTTAGATGTAAGTTTAATAATCAATTTTATCACACTAAAATCATGCTAACACATGTAATGTTGAAATATTTTCGCTCTACTTTTGATAATATTTGAATGATTATTAACTGGCCCCATTCACTTATATTATAAGTGCTTCAATGGCAATTTGTACTTTTTTTTTTAAAATATTTTAAAATCTTTTTTAGTGGTAATCATCGTTATGCCACAAATGCTTTCAAAATGCCAGCATATCGTTGGCTCAACCTGTGGCATGAGTTTGGGTGGGACTTCCTGTTTGATCAAACAATGGCACACTGCACCTTTAAATCATGTATCTAAATCCTTATAAAGTGTATCAAATACTTGTGTACTTACCCATAAACTGTGCATGCAAATGGGTGATAGTGTAGGCTTACACTAACCTGTATCTAAATTCTTTATATTCTGCATAGCTACTATTAAAATATTTGAATTTGAATTTAAGGAAGTTGAATACAAATAGAATGAAATTAAAAAAAAATTTATATGACTGTTTTTAAGTTTATTTTTTAATAATATATTACATTTGTCAGTATATCATGAAATATTTTATAATATTATCACATGCATAACAAATGGATTATTTCCAGAAACATTACAGTGTAAAGAATTCTTAGATAAGGTAAATAATGCTTAAAAAAAAGATGAAAGATTTGCTTGATTATTGTTTTTTTGGCACATGTAATGCATAACAATGCAGCTTTTTATTTGCAACATACTTAGATTCTTTCATTTGGACATTTGCATGGTGTTATTAACATTGTTGTTGTTGATTTTGTTGTCATGGTAGGTAACTTGTTTTGTGATGTCAGGATGAGTTTGTTTCTCTATTAAAATTATTAATTTGCTGATCATTAACCTTGTCATGCTTTATATACCTAGGATCGTGGTCTGTGTGTGGCATTTTAACATACTGTACATAATATGTTTTTTTTTTCCTCCCATAAGTGTTCATATGATGAGTAAAAATGTGATATTATAGGTTTAAGAGAGCAAGCACATCACTCTCCATGAAATATATGTCTACTGTATAGAAATGTTGAGATGCTCAGAATATTGATCAGTTTAAAACCATGTAATTAAAGTAAGACACTGTCATTGGACTAAGTTCACAGTTTAAGAACTATTTATAAAGTTTACTTAATTTAAATATGTAATTGTTCAATATAAAATTGTATATTTAATATGTAAAGCTAATATGTACAAAATAATGTACATTAATTCAACTGGAAAAAAAAACCATAAAAAAACAATGCAAACCTAAAGTTGAAGAAACACATCACTTTTTACAAATATGAATAATAAATGTAATAATTTACATTTATTTCACTATATTTAAAACAAAAATGAATTTCTGATCCATGGTGAAAGAACACTACTTTTCCCAGAATGCTCCAATTTACTCATTATATTAAACAATCAAAAGATTCAAATTTTGAATCTACTTTCATGAACTATTCAATTCAAATGAGTTAATTCTGAAATTCTGAATTTTGCACAACCCTAGTTCCAACACAAACTATTTTATTCCATGAAATGCAAAAGAGATGTTCAGACCAAATGCATTCTTGCTAGACGCTGCACAACGAATGAAAACAAAATGCATATGTTTTAAAAGGATAGTTCACCCAAAAATGAAAATTCTGTCATCATTTACTCACTCTCATGCCATCCCAGATTTGTGTGAGTTTCTTTCTTCTGCAGAGCACAGACAAATGTTTTTAGCAGAATATCTCAGCACTGTAGGTCCATACAATGCAAGTGAATGGTGGCCAGGATTTTGAATCTCCAAATATCACATAAAGGAAACATAGAAGTAATCAAAAAGACTCAAAGAGTTAAACCCATCTCTTCAGAAGCAATATAATAGGTATGGGTGAGAAACAGATTAATTTAAGTCCTTTTTTTTACTCTAAATCTCCTCTTTCACTTTCATGTTTACATCTGAATGTTGTGATGCCTGTTTAGTTTCACTTTCACATCTGAATAATTGGAGTAAAAAAAGGACGGAAATTGACCTGTTTCTCACCCACACCTATTATATTGCTTCTGAAGAGATGGATTTAACCACTGGAGTCATTTGAATTACTTCTATGTTTCCTTTATGTGATTTCTGGAGATTCAAATTTCTGTCCACCATTCATTTGCATTGTATGATTCCAGATTTTTCATTTTCGGGTGAACTATTCCTTGAAATATCCCAAAGATGTCCATCTAGTGCGTGTTTACATAGTACAACCATTAAAAAATGCTTTTTTTGGGAGCATTTTTATTTAGATATTTATTTATTCAATGAATGTTTACATTTTTTTAAGTACTTATGTGTTTTGCTTAGTTATATGTTTTTTCATTGTAAATATTTTGTTGTTGTTTTCACTTCAGTCTGTGCCACTAGACACGTGTTGTGTAAAAACAAAGATGTCGTCCTCTTCGAAACTCACCAACCTTAGCAGATAATGCTACTTACTGTAAACACGTATTCCCTCAAGATGTGATACACATCATAGCTCAATAAATTAAAAGCCAGCTGCCAACAAACTGCCACAGGATAGCAGGTAACAAAGTCTTCACATCAGCGAATGCTTCTTAGACATGTCTTTGTTACCCCAGAAACATCAATAGCGGAGAACTCTTTCATACCATCTCTGACACCACACCTACCTTCAAAAGGAATATATAATCAGCACAGCATGAAGAACTGCCATTTGCCTTCTATTTTTTTTTTTTAGCTCTCTGCAGTGTTGCCAGATCTTGCTAGAGAAACAAGCAATCTGGGGTGCATTTCCCAAAAGCATCGTTAGCAAACTATGGTCTCAATTTCTATCATTACCAACATAATTGAACGATTTGGTGTTTCCCGAAACCCTAGTTCCAACGAACATTCACAAAACTACAGATCTTTACCTGTGGTTAGAAGCATAGTTCCTTATTAGTTGCTGTGTGGACATCATTTCACTTTTCTGAGACTTCTATATCTTTCATTCCATACTGTATATCGTCTGGGTTACGTATGTAACTCCCGTTCCCCGATGGAGGGAACGAGACGTTGTGTCAGAGAAGCGACACTAGGGGTCTCTCTTGAGTGCCGATATCCACCTCTGATCTATGAAAAAAGGCCAATGAGAGTTGGCAGCCGGTATTTGTATGTCCCGCCCCCGGACATACGGGTATTTAAGCGGCGCAAATACGGGAGTTCATTCAGGATTTTTCTGAGGAGCCGGAAATGGTCCGGCCACAACAGTGGCTCGGCTCAGCAACGTGGCGGGGAAGACACAACGTCTCGTTCCCTCCATCGGGGAATGGGGGTTACATACATAACCCAGACGTTCCCCTTCTTTCGCTCTCTCCACATTGTGTCAGAGAAGCGACACTAGGGGTCCACTTATAAAAGTGCCATGTGCTGAGCCGTGTACGTGAACTGCTGATACAGGAGCGAGCAGGTAGTCTTACGTGCAGGACGACCAACTGTATCAGACTGCACGTACCCTTCCCCAATGCCCCATTCAAGCCATCAGAATCCTTTTCGTTACCCTGGAAGGGGGAACAAGGTGATGGCCGCCAACCTGGGAACGGGCCAGCCTGGCTGGGCCTCTTTTCTCTGTATGTTTCTCGCATAGAGCAACTACGGGTGGGGCCCTTACACGCATTGAGGGAAGGGGGTCTTAGCCCTTCTTTCACAGGGAGAAGACCCTGCGGAGGCCACACCTACCCGGCAGGGGAGGCAAAGAGTGGCAAATGCATCACATGGCCTGTTAGGACCCATGTGGAAAAGTTGGTGCGGTGGTAGATCCAGCCTCGTAGAGGGGGGAAGCATACAGAATGGCGACCGAGGCAGCTGTAACTGCCTAAGGGAGACACGGGGGTCCGCTCGTGAGGGGACAGTACCATGGAATTACACACAGGGCGAGTCCGAGCAGGAGGCCTTACCTGTGGAGCACCTATTCCAGTACAGGGTAGCCTTCGGGGACCCATAGTGGCTTGGGTCGGCGAGTTCCTCCGCTGAACTGCGGACCCACGAGGGCTAGGGAGGAGTCAACCAGTGTCCCAAGATGGGATCTCCTGGGAACGACAGCGCACTGTTTTCCCTTGGTTAGGGGGAAAGGGCGCTAGGTGCAAGCGATTCAACCGGTCAGAACGTCAGCGTGTTACTGAGTTCTACGGGCTTGGACCTGAGAAAACACGGGACGATACTGACTCAACACGGAGGTTGTAAAACCTTGAGAAAGTGTTAGGTGTTGCCCACCCTGCTGCTCTTCAGATGTCTGCTAGGGAGGTGCCCCTGGCCAGTGCCCATGAGGACGCAACACCCCTGGTGGAGTGAGGGTGTTGGGCAAGCCTCTGTTTGGAGACAGCATTCCCTTTCCGCTGTCCCCCGAAGCAGACAAAGAGCTGCTCAAAGTGTCTAGTGCTCTGCATGCGGTCCAGATAGATACGCAAAGCACGTACTGGACACAGCAACGCAAGGGTTGGGTCTGCCTCCTCCCGGGGCAGCGCATGCAGGTTCACTACCTGATCTCTGAAGGGTGTGGTAGGAACCTTGGGCACATAGCCCGGTCGCGGTCTTAGGATCACTTATGTGTCTGCCGGACCGAACTCCAGGCAAGTGTCACTAACAGAGAACGCTTGCAGGTCCCCGACCCTCTTGATGGAGGCGAGCGCAATCTGCAGGGCAGTCTTAAGAGAGAGGGCCCTGAGTCCAGCTGAATCTAGCGGCTCGAAGGGGGGTCTCCGGAGGCCCATGAGGACGACCGAGAGATCCCAGGAGGGGAACAAGTTAGGCCGGGAGGGAGTTAGCCTCCGGGCACCTTTGAGGAACCTGACAATTAAGTCGTGCTTACCAAGAGACTTGCCGTCTATCGTGTCGTGGTTAGCCGCAATGGCGGCGACATACACCTTGAGGGTGGAAGGGGACAGCCTCCTCTCCAGCCTCTCCTGAAGAAACACGAGCACTGACCTAACCGCGCACCTCTGCGGGTCTTCAGCCCGGGAAGAACATCAGTTCGCGAACTGACACCACTTTAGGGCGTAAAGATGCCTGGTCGAGGGGGCTCTGGCTTGGTTGATAGTATCTATGATGGTCGGTGGTAGGCCGGCTAGATCTTCTGCATCCCGTCCAGGGGCCAGACGTGGAGGTTCCAGAGGTCTGGGTGCAGGTGCCAGAGCGTGCCCCGTCCCTGAGAAAGAAGGTCCTTCCTCAGGGGAATTCGCCAGGGAGGGGCTGTCGCGAGGAGCGTGAGGTCCGAGAACCAAGTCTGGGTGGGCCAGTAGGGGGCCACCAGAATGACTTGCTCCTCGTCCTCCCTGACCTTGCATAGCACCTGTGCAAGAAGGCTCACTGGGGGAAATGCGTACTTGCGCAGCCCCGCAGGCCAGCTGTGTGCCAACGCGTCTGCCCCGAGGGGAGCCTCTGTCCGGGCATACCAGAGCGGGCAGTGGGAGGTTTCTTCGTAGGCAAACAGGTCTACCTGGGCCTTGCCGAACCGGTCCCAGATCAGCTGGACCGACTGGGGGTGGAGCCTCCACTCTCTGCAGGGCAAGCTTTGTCTTGACACCGCGTCCGCTATCACATTGAGGTTGCCAGGGATGTGAGTGGCGCACAGTGACTTGAGTCGCTGCTGACTCCAAAGGAGGATACGACGGGCGAGCTGTGACATGTGGAGGGAGCGTACTCCACCTTGGCGATTTATGTAGGCTACCACTGTGGTGCTGTCTGTCCTGACTAGGACGTGTTTGTCTCGAATTAACGGGAGAAACTTCCTCAGGGCAAAGAAAACAGCCAGCAGCTCTAGGCAGTTGATGTGCCAAAGCAGCGGGGCCCGGTTCCAATGGCCTGCGGCTGCGTGCCCATTGCACACGGCACCCCAACCCAATTTGGAGGCATCGGTTATGACCAGAACGCATCGGGACACCTGCTACAAGGGTACCCCTGTCCGTAGAAAGCAGAGGTCTGTCCAGGGTTTGGCGGCAGGCGGTGGTAACTTTCACATTGTGCGTGCCGCGGCGCCATGCTTGTCTCGGGACTCGAGTCTGGAGCCAGTGCTGAAGTGGTCTCATATGCATCAACCCCAGCGGCGCGGCCACCGCGGAGGATGCCATATGCCCCAGGAGCTGTTGGAATCGTTTTAGAGGGACCACGGTACCTGGCTTGAGGGAAGCGAGGCGTTTCAGCACCGACTGAGCACGCTTGTTGGAGAGATGTGCTGTCATTGAGACTGAGTCTAACTCCAAACCGAGAAAAGGGATGCTCTGGACTGGGGTGAGCTTGCTCTTTTCCCAGTTGACCTGAAGCCCCAAACGGCTGAGGTGCCTGAGCACCTGGTCTCTGTGCGCGCATAGTAACTTTCGCGAGGGGGCCAGGATGAGCCAGTCATCGAGGTAATTGAGTATGCGTATGCCAGCTTCTCGGAGCGGGGCAAGAGCTGTCTATGCAACTTTCGTGAAGACGCGAGGGGACAGAGACAGGCCGAAGGGGAGGACTTTGTACTGATACGCCTGGCCGTCGAACGCAAACCGTAGGAAGGGTCGGTGTCAAGGGCGATTCGAGACGTGAAAGTACGCGTCCATCAGGTCTACCGCTGCGAACCAATCTAGATGCCGGACGCCAGAAAGAATTTGTTTCTGGGTGAGCATTTTGAACGGGAGTTTGGACAGGGTCCGATTGAAAACTCGTAGGTCCAAGATCGGCCGTAAGCCGTCGCCTTTCTTGGGTACAACGAAGTAAGGGCTGTAGAAACCCTTCTTCGTTTCAGCTTGGAGGGACAGGCTCCTTGATTAGAAGGGAGGCGATTTCTTCACTCAGGGAATGAGCATGTTCGCCGTGTACTGCGGAAAAATGAACTCCCATGAAGGGGGGTGGAGACCTGGCAAACTGAATTTCGTAACTGAGTCGAATGGTCCGGTGCAGCCAGCGTGACGGGCTGGGCAGTGAAAGCCACGCCTCTAAGCGCCGTGCTAGGGGCACCAAGGGGATGAGTATTTTGGAAAAGTCTGGGAAAAGTCATCGACGGTGTCGCCGAAGAGGCCAAACTGGGAGACAGGAGTGTTGAGGAAGCGATTCTTGTCTGCTTCACGCATCTCGACCATGTTCAGCCATTGTTGACGCTCCTGGACCACAAGCGGGGCCATTGCCTGCCCGAGCGCCTGCGCTGTGACCTTCGTTGCTCTCAGGGTGAGGTCGGTCGCTGAGCGCAGTTCCTGCAGCGTGTCGGGGTCAGGGCCACCCCGTGCATGTCTCTTAGTGCCTTGGCTTGGTGGACCTGCAGGAGAGCCATGGCATGCAGGGCGGAAGCGGCGCGTCCGGTGGCGCTGTAGGCCTTTGCGGTCAGCAAGGATGTTGCTCTACAGGTCCGGGATGGGAGTACAGGGCGGCCCCGCCAGGTGGTAGGGTTTCCGGGGCACAAGTGGAGCGCAACTGCCCTATCCACCTGGGGAATCGCCGTGTACCCGTGGCGCGCTCCGCCGTCGAGGGTGGTGAGGGCGGATGAGCAAGTGGCGGTGTGACGAGTGGAGAGGGGTGCTCTCCACGAAGACGTCAGCTCATCATGCACTTCCGGGAAGAACGGGACTGGGGTGAGACGAGGCTGTGAGCGGCGTCCAGACCCCAGGAACCAGTCGTCCAGCCGTGATGGCTGTGGGGAGGATGGAGGGTTCCAATCCAAGCCCACGCTAGTGGCTGCCCGGGAAAGCATGTCGGTCATCTGCGCGTTGGCCTCAGCCTGGGCATGCAGGCCCAAAAGCGGCAGCCCAGGGGAGTCCTCAGTGTCAGATACCGCGGCGAGCTCATCGGCTTCGGTGTCAGGAGGGTAGGCGGACTGGCTGTGATGCGAGTCGCCATTGCCTCGAGGACGGACGGGAGTCAACGAGCGTGCCGGGGAGCGGGTGGTCCGATGGGGCGTACCCGGCGGAGCTGCACCCGCTGCCATCCCCGAATCGCCTCCATCGCCAACCGCATCGTCCTCAATCCCGTGGGAAGAAGGAGCGACGGAGGGGGCGGCTGGAGTGGCTCGCTTACGGTTGTAAGCAAGCTGCGACCGCAACATTGTCATGGTCATGTTCTCGCTGTTTTTTGCTCTTTTAGAGGAAATTACTCTTTTAAATAAAATCACTCTTTTATGAAAAAAACTCTTGAGAGTTCTTTTAATCTGCAACTGTCGATGCGCCCAGGGGCAGGAATGCACAGCCGTGCAAACAGGAGAAAGCCGCTGTTGTGCGCCGTAGAATCCAACAGCATGCAGCAGAGGAATGTCAGGAACTCGGTGTGTAACACGCAGCAACTGCAGACACGACCATCGGCTCCGAAGAAATTTTCTGAATGCACTCCCGTATTTGCGCCGCTTAAATACCCGTATGTCCGGGGGCGGGACATGCAAATACCGGCTGCCAACTCTCTTTTTTCATAGATCAGAGGTGGATATTGGCGCTCAAGAGAGACCCCTAGTGTCGCTTCTCTGACACAACGTGGAGAGAGCGACAGAAGGGGAACTTTCATTCTGTTAAGACTTTGACCATATTTATATGTATTTAAGAAATTATTTATTCCAGGGTTTTGGGCATGTGCGTATATGCTCAAGTGCATCAGGGGAACACCGAAGTCTAATGTAGAGGGAAAACCCACTATTGCAGTGCAATGCATGTGTGACATTACAAAGTGCTTGTTGCTTTTGTGTATTTAGCAGCTTTCTGGAATTAAAAGGCTTTCTGGTGTACTGTACGTGTAAATGAACTATTATAATGTAATATTTGCAGAAGTTATTACTCCAACCCCTAAAAGGATAGTTCACCCAAAAATTGGTAACGCCATTAATGACCAACGTGGCTCGAACGATGGATGTCCAACACAGTTACCACGGTTTCGAGAAACATTCATGACTTGGTAGTTAAGTTCTCGCACCCCATGTCTGGAAATAAAAAGCCCAGAATAAGTTCTTGCTTCATCAAAATAAGCAAACCTAGTTGTTGTTGTTTTTTTTTTTTTAAATCTGTCTATGCTAACTGAAGTTTGAATCACCGCCTTCTAGTGGCTAAAGCTGTACATTTTGTTAAAATTATTGGCATGCAGAGTCCTGCACATGGGCAGGCACCCACGGGAACCACTAATGTTTGATGTAGCTGGTGGAAAAAATATTGACATAGTCATTTGAGGTGGGGGTCAGGAGTCAATAGGCACAGGCTGAATTGCGGGTCAAACAGCCAAGGCAAGTGATGCCTGCATACGTATGGCCGTACACACTGTGCATACCATGAGTGCTCTGACTGACCTGAGAATATTTCATCAATCATGTAGTGTGTCCAGTGTTTCTGTTGGTGAATGAATAATTATTTCGAGTCAATTCTTTTTAGTGAATTGGCAAAATGAGCTTGCAAATATGGTCTGAATCGATTTGTGATTTAGTGCAATTAGTTTGAAGCGCTCTCTTGAAGTGCTTTCTCACACAGTAAAACAGGATAGGGATATTTATGAACATAGAGATGGAAACAGTGAAAATTTACCTGTGAACATGTGTCATGTGAACAAGGGGCTGTACAAATCGAACATCTTTTTGTGTCTGCTTGCGATGTTTTTCAATCGTATTCCATGTAAACATTCGCTAGATGGATGTCTTTTGACAACTGTGCCACTATTCACTCTATTTTTAGCATCTCTCATGGGAGCGCTGCTTTTTTAGAAGCCGTGTCAAGTTAAAAAGAACTTCTTCAACTGATGAAGATGCGTCTCGTAACACCTGCTTTCTGCTCTATTTGTTATGGTGTGTTTAGCATTTTTAGCGTGAGCGCTTTTGTTCTGAATGGTTACTGGAAGAAATGCTTTAGCCAATAGCGGCAAAAATACTTCTTTCAAAGTCTGCAGAATTGTTATTTGATTGTATTAGGAAGATTTCTTAGCATACCCAAATCCTGCAGGCGCCCATGGCCAAGGCCATTTTTTTTTTGTTTTTGGTCAAATAGGCCTCATGTACATCGTTCTCATCTTTTTCTGTTTATTGTCACCACAATGTTAGGCTGTCTATTTTTCTTAAATGCTCAGACTCCGACAGAGAGCTTGATTGATTGTGTGACTTGAGCAAATAAACAAATTTTGTCTACCTGATATAGTAGATTTATTTGAAATCGGGTGTGGTTCAGATCATGGTCTTCATGTTAAATGGGTCACGTCGTGTTCAGAATTAAATTAGTGCTGCTGTCGTATAACAGGTTGGGTGTTCTGTTAAGTACTGCAGGTTTACAAAACAGGACCCGTGCAGGACTCTGTTAGCATGTGTAAATGAGAAGTAGCGTCTCTGCATTATGAGAAAGACCTAGCCCAACTCTGTTGGTGTAGAAAGACCCCTGCCCACCCCCTAGCTCTGTCCCTGACTTCATTGGTAAGTTTTAAAAGCTAATTATATTCGAATTTGTTGCTGGTTGGATTAGTTAAGACACATCACTCATTATTTCAATGAATTGCATTCCATTGCTTTGATGAGTTGTGTTGTTCAAGCATTGATTTATATTAGACTACAATAACTTTTTTTTGTGATACAGTCACTTTTTTTTGTGACATGTATCAGTGGTGTTTTGTGCTGGGAGGAAATTATTAGGGTCTGTGTGTGGCATCATGTTCAGGGGTTGTGCTAAAAAGAAATCTTTATTCATCACTCTCTGTGAAATTTCTGTCATGATCTATTTTTATCCTTCATACTTGTTTTCATTTTATAGGTACTAGAGTAACATGCAGGGGCATAGCATCCATTATATTGGCATCTTCATGACAGTTGGCTTATGCAATATTTTGACTGTACATGCTTAAGTGTGGTGAAACCAAGGAGTTCTAGGGAACATTCTAGGGTGAACATTCTACCTGTAAATCAACCACTGCACTTGAACAAGGTTTTTAAACTTTGCTGGTTAAAGTGCATACATACATACATGCAAAAGAAAATCAAAAGAGTAAAGACACACAGAGAGTCAATTCAAAACTATGTTGAAATGTTTTTCTTGTTTCTTTTTATGTCAAAATGACAGACAGCATTTGGAATTATCCGTCAATGTTTAAAAAATCAGTACAATCAGGTTAAGTGATTGTTTGTGCATCACCAGAAGTAATGACCCTGAGGCGCCACTGCCACAGAGTGGTGCCAAATGCACGTTGCATATTTAGTTGTAAATTATGTAAAATAGTCAACAGGAATGCATTTTTTATTAACTGTGTATCCCAACTAGAGCCCGAAGCCATTTGTTTTGAGAATAATGGCTGGCTGATGAAGTTATTGGCTGGCTAGCCGGCTCAGCCAAAACCTAAATGGCTGCTGCAGCTGCCAAACTTTTCATAGCTGCAAATGGCTGAAGCTGCCACTTCATGTCTACAGATGTCTGTTATACTGATTTACTAGATTTCAATATTTCCAAGCAATGCATGGCTTACACTATATTTCTACAGAATGCAATACAATGTAATAAAGAAAACACCAGATTTTACTTTGACAACGTATGTACATATTTATTTTGTAGTCTGTATGCTACTAAACATTTTCAAATAGCCTACAATGTGTTGTGTTTAGGCTAAATGTATGTAGGCTAAGTTGTATACAATAACTTGGCATTATCATGGATGAAGCTTATCATATTACACCTTGAAGGAGCAAGTGATGATCGTTTGCCATTTAGCAGTAGGCCAGTGGAACTAAACATGCATTCCACCGGCACACTACCTGCGTGGACGGCAGAGATCGTGGAGAAGTATGTTGATTAAGAACGCAAACTTTTGTTGAATTTATGAGAAATCTACAGACGCAAACAGACGAAGTGTAGTAAAATAAAGACCTAAATGTGTATTTCTGACTTTTTTCACCACAAGTCTGAAAGAAGACATGTTATTGAAGACAAATATCCAAAAATCTCAAAATTGACCAGTAAAAAAAAACGATGTTTTTGCCTGCCGTGTCTCGCCTTAATATAAACACACACTGTTATCAGTATTATTTTGGACAAAGTTTTGCACATTTCACTTCAATGTACACTGAAGCATGCGTCGTGAATTAGCAATGTGGAAACGGTGGTTTGTTACTGCAGTAATATCACGTTCAGTGCTATAAATCTCTCCGTTCCAGAATATTTGGTTCATAACATCAATCTTTGATTCAGGTGTTTGTGCAACCGTGCCCTGAAGATTTAACAAAAGTCTGGGTAGGCCTAAGTTAAAAAAAAAAAAGTAAGTAGGAATTAGGAAAGTATGTGAGAAGTGAGATCAAAATTACCTTGCTTGCTTCTTTCCGCCATTTCACCTCAGTGCGAGAAAAAATGCATCGCTTCTTCTGTACGGAAAACGAGCAATTTTAATTGGTCGTCAATTCACTGTGAGTCTGTGTATCGTAGCAACGAGCACAAGACTGTGCTGTTATGAATCCAGTGGGTAAATAGATCTCATGTATTGTTTATATATTTCGTGTGTGTATGTCTCTATGTGATAGAATTATTATTTGATGCAAATAATTCTAGCCGGCTCAGCCAAACTTTATCAGTTTATGGCGGCTCAATTTGGCTTATGAAATTATTGGCTGGCGGCGGCTGAAATTCTAAATGGCGCAAATGGAGGCGCCTGGCAGCGGCTTCGGGGTCTAATCCCAACCAAAACCCCAAGCCTAAACGTAATCCTAATCGTGAGTGGAGTAAAATTTTAATTTAAGAGTGAAAATGCAACTTACTAATCATGCTCAACATTTCACCATTCACCATCATCATCACTAAAGGTAGCACTAGAAGGAAAGGTGATCACAGTGGAATTTCTGCAAAAATGTGTGATAGGAAATGGTGCTTGAGCGTAGGAACAGAAGCACTCGGACTGCACGTAGCCTACCCAGACACCCCAAAAAACGCTGCGTATTTCCCCACATCCCTGGGCCTGTGGTGGACGGACATATCTAGTACGGAAGCAGCTTTCTCTCTAAGTTTTCTCTCCACCGAGTATTAGATTTGCATGGGAGAGAAGAGCACGAGGGTTCACCACGTGAGGGGGAAAGGTACTATACACAAGTGGTACACACGGCCAGCTGCCCCACATTACGAAACTTACCTGTTCGCAACTGAAAGAACACGGGACAAAACCGGCTCAACCCGGAAATTGTAAAATCTTGAAGGTATTGGGTGTTGCCCACTGCTCTGCAGAAATCTGCTAGAGAGATGGCATTGGCCAGTTCCAACGAGGATGCCAGACTCTTTGTAGAGTGTGCTCGTATTACCCGAAGGGGCGGGCACGACCTGGGCCTGGTATGCCAACACAATGGCGTTCATGACGCGGGGCAGCTTCTCTTAAGCTGGACGTGGGAACCTTGGGCAGATAGCTCAGTTGGGGTTTCAGGACCACGTGAGACACTTCCGAACCAAACTCCAGGCACGTTTTGCTGACAGAGAACGCTTGCAGGTCCCCGACCCTCTTGATGGAATTAAGCGTGGTCAGGAGGGCAGTCTTTAATGAGACGGCCTTTAACTCAACTGAATCTAGGGCTCAAACGAGGCTCTCCAAAGGCCCAGAGGACCACATGAGAAGAGGCACGGCCTAGGAGAATTCAACCTCCTCATGCCTCTCAGGATCCTGATGATCAAGCCGTACTTCCCTAAAAACGTACCATTTATGCAGTGTGGTGCGCTGATATAGCGGCTACAAACACCTACAACCATCTTTTGAAGGAAGGAAACTACTGATCCAACTGCACATCTCTGGGGGTCTTAGCATCAGAGCAGACAGTGGGAGGATTCTGGAGAAGTGAGCAGGTCTACCCGCGATAACACATCCACTGCGACGTTGAGGTTGCCGGGAAGTGAGTGGCCCACAGAGACCTGAGTCGCTGATGAGGAGGAGGTGACAGGTGAGTTGTGACATGCAACGAGTGCGTAAACCGCTTTGGAGGTTTATATATGCCACTGTTGCCGTGTTGTCCATCCGGACCAACACGTGCTTGGCATGCATAAACGACAATAGCCTCCGCAGGGCGAGCTGTACTGCCACAGTTCCTTGTGCCCACACAAAGCCCTAAACAGCTGAGGTGTGTGTGCACCAGGTCCCTGTGTGCAAACAGGAACTCTCGAGTGTGAGCTATAATCAGCCAATCACTGAGGTAATTGAGTATGCGAATGCCCACTTCCCTTAACGAGGCAAGGGCTGCCTCTGCGACCTTCGTGACGACGTGAGGGGACAGGGACAGGCCGAAGGGGAGGACCATGTACTGATACGCCCGACCATCGAACGCGAACCCATGGAAGGTTCTGTGTTGAGGTAAAATCGAGATGTGAAAGTACGCGTCCTTCAGGTCTAACGCCGCGACCAAATCTTGGTGCCAGATGTACATCAAAATGTGCTTCTGTGTCAGAATCTTGAATGGGAGTATGTGCAAGGCCCAGTTCAGAACACTCAGGTCGAGGGGGATTACCCGGCAGAACCGTAGCCATAGAAGCCCCCGATTCGCCTTCAGCGTCATCTGGTACAGCATCATACACGTAGGTAGAAAGACCAGTGGAGGTGACAGCTGAAGTGGCTTTCCCCCGGAAGAAGGAAAGTAGAGACCACAACATTCCCATGGTCATGTTCTTGCAGTGAGAATATGAACCATCCATGGATGCTTCCTCAACGTGATTACTGCCCAGACACGTAAGGCAGCGATCGTGGTCGTCAGAGGTGGAGAGGTATCTACCGCACCCAGGAAATACACAGAGACAGAAAGGCATCTTTAAAAAGATGCATCTTCAAAAGACATTCAACATCAATGTGTTTACTCTAATAGAGGAAATATTACTCTTTAGAGGAGAAAAACACAGCGCTGTCGAAACGCCCAGGGGCATTGCTCTGCAATAAGCGTGCAGATGGAAAGAAAGCAGTGAAATATGATCATCCAGAAAAAGTGTCTGTATGTCCCTGTCCTCACTTATCTCTCTATTCAAACAGTGCTACTCTGCGCCAGATAGCAAGGTGAGGGATTTGCCACAGATACGGACAGATGTGTGCCGTACCCTATCCTTTCGATCTATCACTCTGTTACCAAAGTCTATTTGTTTACTGGGATTGCAGCCTGTAATCTCTAGAGATGGTGGCCATGGTGCAACGTGTTTGACTCTTAAAGGGCCGGTGCACAAGCAGGCAGGCAGTCAAGCTGAGCAGAGGCATTTGTGTAACCAGTGTGTCTCATAATGGACTCCCACAATGCTTGGCTCACCAGGACCCCAATTCTCTCCCCACCAATTTCTAAACAGGTCTGAATGAAAAATGTATGTCGATTTGATCAAGACTGTGTGATGACACCTTTGACACCATCCTAGAGGGCTGTGTGATAAATATTTCAAAGGCAAGAGAAAGAAATGTTTAATTATAACCTTCACCCAGTGGTTTTATACAGACTTTTTAGGCCTGTAAATACAAGTTTTAAACAGGCCTTTAAATACAGTTGCAGTATACATAAAGTATACTTGCTGGTTCTCGGCTCCCATAAGACCATAAAGTATGATCAACCACTAACATATGACAATTTAAAATGTTTTTTTTTTATTTATTTTTTTTTTAAATGGCTTCAAAGTAGTTTTCAACTTTTTGTTAGTAGCTTGTAGTGTAGCGAATTACTTTTTTTTTTTTTTTAATTAGTAACTTGGAGCTTAGAAAGCTGCAGTTTCAAAGTAGCTTCCACAACAAGAATACCATCAAGCACAAATAAGATTTGAGAGCTGCAATGGAGTCAAAGATTTTTTCACAAACAGTGCTATTGTATGACTTTAGAAAACACGCGGAAGAGCATACTCATTGTATGGAAAAGAGCAGTTCTGTGATTCCTCATAACATTTTTGTGTTCTATAGAAGAAATGAAGTCATATGAATTTGAAACAACATGATTGTGAGAAAATTATGAGAAAATTTCAAGCTACACCACAGACAATAATTTTGACTTATTCCTCACTCTGTACATAGAAATGTGTTTACAGTAAAATACTTGGAACACAACAAATTATTAAAAAAGCAGCCTGATACCCCACCAACTAGAATTCCTCCACATAGAGGAACGAATCGGTTACCTAACGTAACCTCGGTTCTCTCTAGATGAGGGAACGAGTATTGCGTAAGCTAGCTTACGCTACGGGAAAGATTAATCTTTTCTGAGATATTGAAGCCAAAAAATTATCCTCAATTTTGTATCCATTGTCAACGCAGTGCAGCAGCTGCATACCTTGAGTGGGCTAGCTAGCGAGCTCATTGGTTGCTCTGCGGCAACTGCTGCAGCCTATAGACGAACTTGAGTGAACTCGCGTCCAATGACAGCGCCGCGCCGTCACTGTATCAAAGCCCGCCAGAATGGGCGTGGCTAGAGTGCATATAAGCGTAAGTTCGTGAGGCTGGAACCCTGGTTTTCATTGAATGAAGCGAAAATCGCCGTGGCGCTGAAAGCACGGCCGGCTACGCAATACTGCTCCTCATCTAGAGAGAACCGAGGTTACGTTAGGTAACCGATTCGCTCTCTTACGAGAGGTTCTCTCGAATATGCGTAAGCTAGCTTACGCCACGGAACCCATTGTCAACGCCGCGCGCCAAGCATCCACTGCATGAGCCCCGGGGTGGGGGACCCGGGGAGCCCTTGTGAGTGGGGGAATAATATTTGGCCGGCAAGAGTGCGGGCCAGTGTGTGTGTAATACATAAGCACATAGTGGGAAGGGAAGACTGTCCCGTCAGTGCAGCTCACCAGGGGAGCTGTAGCGTATTAAACCGCTAGTAGTTTTGCCTGCAGGGCGGGCACTTCCAGATTGTAAAATCTGACAAAGGTGGAGGGGGAAGCCCAGTCCGCTGCCACACATATGTCGTGAATGGAAATCCCGCTGGACCATGCCCACGAGGAGGCCATGCCTCTAGTGGAGTGAGCCCTAATGCCTAACGGGCATGGCAGGTCTTTTGACGCCGCACGCCGCAGCAATAGCGCCCACTATCCATCTAGACAGTGTCTGTTTCGAGGCGGCAAAACCTTTGGTGCGCCTCCGAACTAAACGAAAAGCTGCTCAGAGCGTCTGAAAGAGGCGGAGCGCGCAGTATACAATCTCAGTGCTCTGACTGGGCAAAGGAGATTGGCGTCGCGTTCGCTATCGGATGCTGGCAGTGCCGATAGGGAAATGATTTGTGCTCTGAAAGGAGTACCGATCACCTTGGGGACATAGCCGTGTCTAGGCTTTAAAATGACCTTGGAGACACTTGGTCCAAACTCAAGACACGCAGCGCTGACAGACAGCGCGTGAAGGTCTCCCACACGTTTAACTGATGACAGAGCAGTTAGAAAAACGGTTTTGAGTGAAAGGTATGTCAAATCCACGGATTGAAACGGTTCGAAAGGGGGGGCTTTCATAGCTTCGAGAACTACGGAAAGATCCCAGATAGGAACCGATGGGGGCACGCGGAGGGTTCATCCTTCTAGCTCCCCTGAGGAAGCGGATGACCAGCTCATTTTTTCCCAGTGACTGGCCGTGCAGGGGTTCAGCGAACGCCGCGACGGCCGCCACGTACACTTTGAGCGTGGATGGGGATCTGCCCTTATCCAGCAGCTCTTGTAAAAACACGAGCAGCGACAACACCCCGCATATCCGTGGGTCCAGGTCTCTGTCGGTGCACCATTTTGAAAACACAGACCATTTGGACGCATAGAGTCTTCTCGTGGAAGGGGCTCTAGTGTGTATGATAGTGTTTATTACTCCTTCTGGCAAAGCGACGGCTAGTCGCTGATCACCCACGCTGCAGCGCCCAGCTCTGGGTGGGGATGCCAGATCGCGTCGCGAGCTTGAGAGAGGAGATCTGCTCTCACTGGAATGGGCCACGGGCTGTCAGTGACAGCTGCGTAAGCTCCGGAACCATGTCTGATTCTCCCAGCCGGGCTATGAGGAGCACCGAGTGACGCTGCTTCCTGATCCTCTGCATTACCTGTGGCAATAGCGAGACGGGAGGGAAGGCGTAAAGCGGGCGGTTGGGCCAGTCCTGGGCCAGCACGTCCTCGATTTTCGAGAAAAATACTGGGCAGTGAGAGTTCTCTTCTGACGCAAAGAGGTCTATCTCTGCTCTGCCGAATATGCTCCATAACTTCTGGACTGTTTGAGCGTGCAGGACCATTCCCTGGGGAAATATTGTCTCTGGACAGTCTGTCTGGGCCATCGTTCAGGTGGCCTGGCACGTGCGTCGCCCTCAGCGAGCGCAGGTGGCACTGGGACCAACTCAGCATGCGTTTTGTCAGATGGAAGAGATTCCTGGATCTGACACCGCCCTGACGGTTTAGATAGGATACCACAGATCTATTGTCCGAACAGACCAGGACGTGGTGACCCTGAATGACCGGGAGGAAGCGCACGAGCGCATATTCGACCGCTATCATTTCCAGACAATTTATGTGAAGGAGCTTTTCCTGAACTGACCATAGGCCAAAAACCGGAGAGCCCTCGCGAGACCGCTACCAACCCGTGTTGGACGCTGCCTGTCGAGATGACTTTTCGGCGAGATACAGCTCCCATCGTCACTTCCCGCTGATACCATTCGGCCACTGCCCAGGGCTGCAGAGCTGAGATACAGGTCTGAGTCACTCTGATCGGCTGGCGGCCCGTGGCCCAAGCCCGGCGAGACACGCGGGTGTTTAGCCAATGCTGAAGCGGCGATGCACAGTAAACCCAGCTGAAGTACTGCTGCGGCTGAGGCCATGTAACCTAGCATTCTCTGAAATTTTTTCAGAGGCGTGAGGCTGTTCATCTGAAAGGACGCGGCTAGTCGCTGAACATGGCGCGCGCTGTGTAGATAAGAGAGCCGTCATCGCCATGGAGTCTAGTTCTATTCCAAGGAAGGAAATTGCCTGACTGGGCTGTAGTGAGCTCTTGGTCCAATTGACTGCAAGACCCAAACTGTTCAGATGACTGAGGAGAACTGTCCTGTGAGACAGAAGCTCTGTATGTGACTGTGCTAAAATCAGCCAATCATCCAAATAGTTCAGAATTCGCAAGCCCTGACTCCGCAGGGGTGCGAAGCCGCGATCCATGCACTTCGTGAAAATTACGGGTTCTAAAGATAGGCCGAACGGAAGGACGGTGTATTGATAAACCTGGCCGCCGGCGTAATCTCAAGAATGGCCTGTGACGGGATTTATCTGAATCTGAAAGTAGGCATCTTTCAGATCGAGAGAAATAAACCAGTTCCCCTGGCGCACATGCGTGAGGAGTTTCCTGATTGTAAGCATTTTGAACGGTCTTTTTGCGAGCACCTTGTTCAAAACCCTGAGATCTAATATTGGTCTGAGGCCGCCGTCTTTCTTGGGGACAAGAAAATAACGGCTGTAAAACCCAGACTCGCTCAGAGAAGGTGGCACTCTCTCTATGGCCCTTTTGCACAGAAGGTTTGCTATTTCTGAACGAAGCATGCAGGCTGCTTCCGTGTTCACAGTAGTTTGCTCTGAAGCGGGGAGGGCGGCGATCGAACTGTAGCAAATAGCCCTGTTTTATTGTGCTTAACACCCATTTGGATATCCCTGAGATAGCTTTCCACGCTTTGAAGCGTAACGCTAGAGGGTGAATGGCCAAGTCGCCCTGATTGCCGCACACAGCGAGCTGAACAGAATGTGTGAGCCGCTTACTGTGCTTATGCATGACTGTTCGCAGACAGCAGGGACAGGCTGTTCTGTGAGTGACTTCCCGATTGAGGTGAATGGGGAAAGAGTCACATCTGTGAAGTGATGCGCGAGCATAGTCGCGGGCATGGGACTTACATACAGAGAGGTGTTTGCTGGCCGTGTGACAGAGCGGGCAGAGAAGGGGCGCAGCACAGATTCGTGGGCGCGTTATTGACTCTAACACTCGAGCTGGCTGTGCCTGCTTTATGTGAGTGGGCTCTGATAGGGACACGGAAGTGTAATGCTTGTGTGTAGGGGTGAACACTGGATTGTGGGCACATTTTCTACACATAAGGCATGTTTGCTTTTTACAAGATTTCTTTGGGTCGCCATGAAAACGGCATTTGAGTGCAGGCAAGCGGGCAGTATCACCGGCTTGTTGGCTGCTGAATCCACCACTGCAGTAGCCTGAGAGAAGGGGACTGACAGGGGGCTAAGCTTTGACGGTGGTCCGGCCACGGCGGGACTGAGCCGTTGTTTCCTCAACAAAGCTAGGAGGACTTCGGTTGCTCAGGTTTCAGCGCAATCTTAGGCCGAGGCCCGCGGGGGGGCAGTGGTCTGCGGCGGCTGTCTGAGCACGTTCTAGGGCGGCCGCCCTGTCGACGCTGAGAAGTCTGGCTTTGCTGAGCTGGGCGCTGTGAAGAGGCTCGTGCAGGAGGCTGGTCACGTGGGCGGCCTGCAGAGGAGCTAGCGCGACGAGGCAGGAAGAGATTCATGGCTTGGGTGGCTTTCTGGACTTCCGAGAAACGATCAACAATGCCACTCACCGCGGAACCGAAGAGACCGGACGGAGAGAGAGCGGCGCGTTGAGGAACGTGGAGCGTTCAGCTTCTCCCACGTCGGCTAGCGTTAGCCATAGGTGTCTCTCGGTCACAGTCAGCGTGGCCATGCACTTCCCTAGGGCTTGAGCTGCAGTTTTGGTGGCGCGAAGGGCGAGATCCATCACGCTCCTTAGATCTGAAACAGCCTCTGGGTACCTGCCTTTCTCATCCCACTCTCGAAGAAGGTCCACTTGGAGGATCTGTAAAACGGCCATGGAATGCAGAGCAGATGCGGCTTGGCCGGCGGCGGCATAGGCGCGGCCAACACAGGCGGAAGTAGTTCTGCAGGCCTTAGACGGGAGCACTGGCTTAGACCGCCATCTCGCGGAGGGTGGGCAAAGGTGTGCTGCTACCGAATCCTCGACCGGGGGGATGGAAGAGTAGCCCCTCTCGGTGGCGCCGTCCACCGAGAGACATGGGATCGGTTCCTGGTCGAGAGAGGCGCGTTCCACGATTTAGAGAGCTCGGCGTGGAGTTCCGGCAGGAAGGGAGCGTCCCGGGCGCGGGCGCCGCGCGACGGCTCTGAAGAAAGCAGCCGCCGAGTCTGTTGGGAGCCTGCTCAGAGGGCGGCGACCACTCGAGCCCGAGGCGGTCGACGGCCTGTGTGAGGAGGCGCTTAGTTCTTCCTCGACCCGCGCGGGTCCTGCTGGATTCCTGGGTCGAGGAGGAGGCTTGGGAGCCTGACCACTCCTCGCTGTCCGATGCCATGATGGAACAGCAGCCCTTATCCTCCGCCTCGTCATCCGAGATGGCAACAGTGCGGCCGCCGGCGGCAACTGCGCGTCCTGGGGGCAGGGAGGGTGAAAGCGAGGCTCGAGGGAGAGGCTCCGGCGAGGTAGTCGCTTCTAACACCGGTTCCGCAGCCTTTGGGAGTGGCGCTTCTTTCTGCGCTGGCGAACGAAGGCGCGCGGCGGCTTCGGTTTTGAGTGCTTCGAGTCGAGCCCGCAGGGTCGACATCGGAAGCTCCTCGCAGAGGTCGCATCCGCCGTCAGCGAGGGCGAGCTCTGCATGTTCCAGTCCCAGGCAGAAAGCGCAGATGAGGTGGCGGTCTCCGGCGCTGAGTGGGGCGCGGCATGAGGCGCAGGTGGTGCGAGGCATCTTAAAAAAGATGCTCGTTGCTCTTTTTGTGAAGTTCGCTGAGGAACTAGCTTGCGCTAAAAAGGATACGTCGCCAGATGGCGTAGCTCGCAGGATGGCTGAAGGTGGCGAAGACGGCCGGCTTCTTCGAGCGCTGTCCAAGCTTGCTAGATGCCCCTTGAACGGCAACGCGGCTTCTGCAGTTCAGAGCTTCGCTGAATAGATGAAAATCAGGGTTCCAGCCTACGAACTTACGCTTATATGCACTCTAGCCACGCCCATTCTGGCGGGCTTTGATACAGTGACGGCGCGGGCGCCTGTCATTGGACGCGAGTTCACTCAAGTTCGTCTATAGGCTGCAGCAGTTGCCGCAGAGCAACTAATGAGCTCGCTAGCTAGCCCGCTCAAGGTATGCAGCTGCTGCACTGCGTTGACAATGGATACAAAATTGAGGATAATTTTTTGGCTTCAATATCTCAGAAAAGATGAATCTTTCCCGTAGTGTAAGCTAGCTTACGCAATACGAGAGAACCTCTCGTAAGAGAACTACAGTCAAGCTACTCTTTTGAAAAAGTAGTTATCTACACTAAAAGTTACTATCAGAAAGTAGCTAGCTACATTGAAGACACTTAATGAAGCAATATCTTTTTTAATGTTACTATCAAACCAATAATATTAATAACACAAATTACACTAATGACATTTATTAATTAATGTATTAATTAAACACATTTGCTGTGTATTTAATACATTTAATGAATAGTAACATTAATACAGTTAATGATGGCATAAAATAAAATACAACAATATAAAATAAAAACAAAAAAGATCAGATGGCATTAACAAATATTTTTTATACTATACTATACTTTACACTTTTCAGTCCTGCTGTGGCCAGGTGTAGCCTACTTCCTTAAAGATAACATTTTTGACAAACTCTCCTTGGGCTGGCATTTTTTGTTCTATTTAGTGTGGATAATATGCGAATAAAGACTAATGTCTTATTTCTCCCCTCACCTGGGTTCATGCTCATTGAGTTTCTGACTTTTTTGCAATCGACATGCAAGTGCCAGCTTTACAAATACAGAGGTTGCTCTACAAATATTTGTTCTCTTTGTTCAGGTCCAAAAAAAAGTGGACGGATGGTCATCCTAGATTGTTGCATACATGCATAAATTATTTAGTTTACCAATCATTTTATTTATTTTACATGAAAATAATAGTTAATTAAATGTTAATAAATTGACAAATCAAATAGTTCTGAATGATAGTAATTATTATAATAATATATACTGTATGTTTATAAATATTATAATAATAAGTCACTCGCTGCTTATAATAACAGATGATGAGAAGTGAAATAAACATATTTAGAACAGAAACAAAATCCCTCAAAAGGCTATAATACATTTTTGAATATTTTATTTAAAATAGTAAAGGTAAATATGCTGTTGTTTGATCTGTTAAGAACAAAGTGTCTGAAACATTATTTGTTTCATAGAAGAATGAAATGGTGTTCTTTTTTTAATCATCAGACAATCTCTTCTTATCCAAGTGAGCTGTAATAAGCTCTAAGTAGATGACAGTAAGTCACTATTTTTGTTTGTGATCTGCCATCACAATAGAAGATGACGCTGCCTGATTCTGATCAGCAGACAGAAATATGCTGCCCGATCGTTGGACATCTTGGCGGTAAAAGTTTGGCTTCTTTGCAATAATGAAGGCTATTAGTTATAATCTGACCAACATGATGTAGCGTTTGGTCACGCTGCACACTACTTGCTGGAAAAAAGCTACTCTGTTTTAAAAGCAGCTGAGCTACTGATGAAGTTAAGTTAGTGTTGCTACATGTAGTTAGCTATCCCCAACACTGAGTACTGGATCCTTTACTGAAGAAATCATGCAAGTGCTTTAACAAAAAATACAAATCGAAAGTGTTGTCTGCAATAATCGACAGCATGCCATTGATGCTGTTCATACATATTTAAGGGTAACTACCCAGAGGAAAATTTTACTGCTCAAAGCTTTCTTTTCTATAGCTCAGGAGACAAATTTGAGATTCTCATCTAAGCCTTATTTTAATCTCTATTTTGTCTAAAATGTTTCTCATATGTTTCTCCTAAAATTCACTAGGAGCAATAGGTGAGACAGAGGAAAATTTTACTGCTCAGAGCTTGCTTTTAGGAGACACATTTGAGATTCTCATCTAAGCCTCATTTTAATCTCTATTTTGTCTAAAATGTTTCTCTTATGTTTCTCCTAAAATTCACTAGGTGAGACAGAATAATCAGAGGGAGTCATACCTGAGACTAAAAGGAGATGCCTTGCTAATCTCAATTTGGTGTTTTTAATGACTCCTTTATTTCTCCTTTGAAAAAGAAAATGAGCAATACTGGAGCTACTATGGAGCAATATCCGAGTCTCTCGCTCACTCTCCCTTTCATGCACACAAACACACACGCACATGAATTACTAATTCAATCATGACCTTTTCCTCCTACCAGACTAGATTCACCATTCTAAACAACACAGATCATCCACTTCATCTTGATGGACCAAAGAAACAACGGACGGGAATGCTACTCTCTCTTCACTGCAGGACAGACAGAAGATCTATCCACAACCATCAGGCTTTAAAAATCTATAGCAAATGGCAGATTAGCTGATGTAATAAAGAAATAAAGAAATTTGAATCTGAATCTTTATTTAAATCAAAATAACATTAACAAATTTAAAGACATTTTAAAGACAGCAAAAACTGTTTAAACATGGTCATTACAAAACTAAAGTGCTTTTTTTCTTGTAAAATTCTGATTTTAAAACAGTAACAATTTTAACAATGTTATGAGCAGTGGCAGGCCAGGTTTACAACAATTCACAACAATAAACTTGAGTCTCTGACGCCAACATACATAATTTGAAAACAAGGACTTTTTGTGAACATTGTCATTTCAACAAATGTCTCTGTGTGCCCCATCCGATATTTACAGTGTTGTGGCCCTGATGCGGCATTTGTTTATGAAGGCTTTTTGACCTTACTTTTCTCAACCGGTGTCCAACCATCCAGTGTACTACAGCGCATGACGTAAGCTGCAAGAATAAAAGAAAAGAAAGCACAAATTACAGATTGCATTGAGTAACCGCAGTTACCACAACAGTATTAACAACTTTTTTCATCCTGATACGACAAAATTCACATTGTAATATCTCTATGGATCACACATAAGGAAATGCAACTGTGAGGACAGTGAAACAATCATAACATTTAACATAGCTATGTGATATATGGGTATCCAACACCTCTTATTGGGTTCCCACACAAATTGTAAATTGTTAACAACCACATGAGCAACATACTTACTTAGAATTGCATTGACTTTGAACTTATCCAGGACTCTCTTCCCATCTGGCACCTTTCCGTGTTTCCCAAATGCCACAGCATTCTGGCACTCCTCTGCAGTAAAGAATTCATCAAAAAGAAGATGGAACAAGCGAAGGCAGTCCTTCTTTGCGGTTGCATGGATTGCAGCCAGGTGAGTCGAGGACAAGAAGAGGCCACTTCCTGGATATAGCTCCTGCTGCCGAGATCTGCCTTTTGGAGCCCAAACACCAGCCTGAGGTTGGATCTGTTCCACTTTGTCCAGAAAACTTCTGAATGCCTCGAGGTGCTCACCACCTGTGACACAAAAGATGTATATTACCTTACAGGGACACAGCAGCATTCATAAAGTAAAAAATAAATAAAAAAGACAAGTTTTTAAAAAGTCCAAAAGATTTCATGATTGGATAAGAGTTTTACCAAATTGTTTAAAGCTTTTAAGATTTAGCTTAAGCATCAAATAACTCCCAATGTCCAAAGTAGTAAGACAATGTAGTAGAACTTTAAACATATACCAATATAAAAACAAAATTACAATTTTATGTTGCACAATTTAATACACTAGATTATTACCCACGTTTTTTTTTACACAACTCTTCTGAATAGATATTAGGTGTGTTAGAAAAACTGTGAGAGAAAAAAAGTAGTGTTAAAAGAACAAGTAATTGCAACAGAGAGACAAAACATACTTACTTATACCACACAGCACATCATGCAGTTTGGCCTTTTCCTCCACTAATTTTTCCACCTCTGTCTTGCATGCTTCGCATGGCTTCCATGATCTGTCTTCTGCTGACTCAGGCTGAAATGAAACATGGTTCTCCATATTCTGGAATTGGATCACGCTCGATGATTAAAGTATCTGCAGATGAGCTTGAAGAAGTCTCATGTACAGAGGTGCTTGTCTGGCTCTGGTCCCCAAGAACAGCAGGTTTTTGATGTGTATTAGGACTGTGCAACATTTTGAGGAAGCTTTCTTTGGCTGTAGGAGCTGGTGGCTGTCTTCACTGATCCAAATCTGCCAAAACAGGCTGCTGTTGTGTTTGGTCTGAAGGTGTGGGTAGTGCTGTGTGAGGCTGGTGATGCTTTGAATACTGCGAAAGGCTGGAATTGTGTGGAATTGGAGACAGAGTAGTTCCATACTGGTTGAGCTGACTGGACTGGTGAATGCTGGTAATGTTGTGGCGTATTTGGTGATGACTGGGAAACTGGAAGTTGGTACTGTGGCCAGGCAGTTGCATGCTGGTGCTGTGGCTGGACAGGTAGAAATGACTCTGTAGGTGGAGGCTGGTACACTGGCCAGGTTGTTGGAGGCTGAATGACATTTTGGTCCACAGTATTTGGGTGATCCTGTGCAGAGGTGGACTGGCCTGCTTGAGGTAGGAATGGAAGGTTGTAGAATCTTTGCAGCTGCATCTCTTTTTCATGTCCTTCTTTGTCGCCTTCTTGGTATCCACCGTTTTGTCAGCTGTTCCAATGAAGTCTACTGTAGCATTGTAGAACTTATTGTCAGACCATCTTGCAAGTACTTTTTCTCCTGGTGTCAGATCTCTAAAGCAAGCTGATGGGTTTATCATCTTTGTTTAGAATATCACAGAGATTAAAAATCTTAGCTGTGTATCCATCTTCAAAGGTCAAAAATACAAAAAGTCCTGAAAATGAACACAAAGTAAACAAAAAGGAGATTGTGAGTAAATCAGTGCAGGCTAAAAATCAATCTTACTTAAACATGCTACTATATCTTTATTGTCTTATTTCTAACCCTCTTAGCAAAGCAACAAAATTACCTCTTCACTTTAGCCTTCAACTAGGATTAACTTTATTCTTTTAGCACTTTCAAATTTATTCAGCTCCTGCAACTCTTTGATTTATGCACTCTCTATTCTATTTTTTCAATGTTTTTAATCCCTTTCATTATTTTATTATCACATATCCTTTCATTATTTAATTATCACACATTTTATTTGTTTATTTATTTATTTTACACATTGTCTATGAAGAGTATGGTGCAGAAATATTCTTTTGTAAAGAACTTTGAGCTGCAATTCCTATACAAATTATTTTATCCCTTAAATTTTGAGATGATTCGCAAAATTAATGTACAAATAAGTTGCACTCCTTTTTCATGACATTCCATTAAAAATTCCTGTAGGCTATAATCAATATTGTGCCAGCTACCAATATACAGTATTTATAAAAATTCCAGGAGACCAAATACTGACGAATATTTTGGTTAGTAAAGTGTCCAAAGTACGTTAAAAATAACCACTTAAACCAGTTTTAATACTTAACAAAATTAGCTAAGCCGTAGTATAGTAAAATAACTCAATTACCATCTTGGTTATCTCTGGGGGAGCTGTCTGGTTCATACAAACTCATCTTTTTCGGAGTGTTTCACGCTCTTCTGGGCAGTTTTGTATTAGCTGCACTCATTCTGTCAAATAAACAAAAGTACAACACATTTAATTATTGGGGTCTCACTGCACGAGATCAAATTTTTCCAATCATACACAATTTATGTAACTTCAAGAATGTATAGGCCTCGCTGAATGTAGAAATAATTTTTATTTTTTTTACATAAAGATGTTTATTGCAGAAAGCTAATTACCATGGCCTTCCTAGCAAGCCAACTATTTGCTACAAAATACGACCAGTTTCTTCAGAGAGTATCAGAACCCGGATACACTCGCCATTTAAAATGTACCCAAATTCTGTTTTAAAAAAACATGTTGCTTACCTTCTTTTGAGTCCTGCAACTGTTTTTCCCTCCATTCCGTCTGCCTGCAACTCATACGTTAACTAACGCGCGTCTCGTTGATTCAGCAGCGCCCCTCCACTGTGAATTAACCAATGACGATGCAGCATTTGTGACTGATGGCGCTCTCTTCTAATGCTGACGTTGGGGCTGCATCATCTACAAGGTTCAAGGTTCACAGTGTTTTTGCGCCAACTGAAGCTCAAAAAAGAAAACAAATGTGGCGGTGCAGCATCTATAAGCGGTGAGTGGATACAGCGACTTTTTAATAATAGAATAAACTTTGTGTTTTCTTTGTAATTTAAGGTTTTTGTTAGCTTTGTAAATGTACAACACATTACCTTTTAGTACTTGATTTTTTATTTTTACATTCAAAAAATCAAGTTTTATTTTTATTTCAGTTAACTGAAATAGTTCTTACACGCCCATTATTTCAGTGTCATATAATTTTGTTTTCATTTACTACAATAACCTTATGAAACCCTAATAATGAAATGGTTAGTAAAATAAGTGATTGTCACATGCCAAGAGTTTTCACTTGTGCATTCTATACCAGCTATAAATGTTACAACTGCGATCATTTTCATTATGATCATAATTTAGTCAACTTTATGTTAATCAATTTCTATTTAATAGGAAAGTTTGCACATGTGTATCATTATTCATTTAATGTAACCCTTTTCAGTCTGAATAAATTTAATATATTTTGTGCCCTTTTATGAACTATCTGTACCTTTTTTTTCTGTCAACCACAGGTTATTTTCCCTGCAGCCCCCGACACCAGTCAATATTGCTCTTCCATAGAGGTTACTGATACATTTGATAGTAGGGGGGGTAAGTGTAACACTATTTAACACTGTGTATTAGACTGCACTGTCTATACCACCATCATCAAAGAAGAGCATCTTCTATATTTTTGTGTGTGTGTGTATTATACAGTTGGAGCTACATATTTAAAAAAAATAAAAATGGCGCAGAAGTACTCACGCTGGAGGAGAAAGGTGAAGAGCCAGCAAAATACTTGCAAAAGATACAGAAGAAAGGTTGGGAAATTTACATTTTATTGTTTTTATATTGTCATCTGCAGTGATTGAATATAAGCACATTCACCCAAGTTCTGTATTTACGTACCATTTGAGGTGTTGGTACTTAACTTGCCACTTGATATTTCCACTCCACTACATTTTAGGGAAAAATAATATTTGAATGTTTACTACACTACATTTATCTGATAACTATAGTTTCCATTTGCTTTACAGATTACAAGAAGCTTCAGAGTCAAAACAGCACATTTTTAGATTAATTTACATGAATGACTTAACTGATTCAGGTCAATAACAAATCTGATAATTGGCCAGGACATAATCAACCAACCCATACATGTAAATATTATGTAATTTACTTACACTTTTGAAACTGAAGTACATTTACTGTGATATCATATACTTTAATACTTCTACTAAAGTCTTTTTCATGTGGGTAACTAGCTTTTACCAAAGTCATATTTTAACAACTTCCCTTTTACTGAAGTGTGACTTTCAGGTAATTTATAAAAAAACAAAAAACATTTAGCTGCTATGTTCTTTACTCAGCTACATTTAATCAGCTCCATTGGTTCTGACAATGTTCCTCAATAATTTTATATAACAATAAAATATTTGTTTGAAATGACTGTTAAGATCACCTTTATATGTGGGATTAGCAAAATATTAAGAACATGTCTGACCTAGTAGTGTTCAACAGCACTACAAAGTACAGTTTTCAAAATGGCCATCCAAGTAAATAATCACCTCTTTTAAACAGATCCAATAAAATGTTAATATTTTAATCCCCATGAGGGGAGAATTTATAGCAGGATTTCCTACAGTATATACTGCATTGTTGTAACCTAGGTATGCCTTATAAATTTGCATGCGAGTGTTAAATATGCTTAATGTATTATCATTCTCGGTTTTCTGCAGGACACACAAGGACAGGAAAATAGAGGTAAAACATGTGCAAAAATGTAAAACAACTAACTCCATTTCCTTCAGTCTCCAAGATGGCATGTAGTTTATTTATTCTGTGGAAATCGCATGTTGCAAAGCTTTAAATTTTGATCGACTGGAGCGTTAATTCAAATAAAAGTTAATGTGTCCAATAAAACACTGTTACTGAAGTGAGACCTTCAAACCTCACTTGGGTTGTCAAGGGTTTACTGACAGCTCAGGTGATTATTATAACACTTTAATAGTCTAGTAATTAATTAGTAATGTGTTTAGCATAAGTATAATGAAAAATAAACATGTTGAGACTAGTAAGCCATAAATTCACCAATCAAGTAAAAGCAAATTAATCAATTGATTTTTTTTTTTCTAGAAGCAACAAACTGGAGGTCAGATGATTGCAGCACCGAGCAAGTGACCAGATCTGCTAATTTGGAAGACTCTTCAAACACAAATGTGTGTAACATCCATTACGCCAACCATTCATCCCAGTGCTATGGACACACAAGTGAGATGCATCACTCTGGTCTTAATGTTGAATCAGAGCCTGAACAGCCTATTTACATGGATACATTTCCTGAGCACCTACCTGAATTTGTTGAAGAAGGGACTTTAGATGACAATACGTTATTTGATGAAGACTTTTCAATTGATGATGACCTATCATTTGAAGACAGTTTTGAGCTTAACCAAGAGGAGGGAACAGAACTCGAAAGCTCTACAAACACTGTAGATCATCCACTGTACAGAAATGCACCAATTTCTGTTGCAGAGAGTCTTCTCCTCATAATGACTTTTGCAAACAGACACAAAATAACAGGAAAAGCTTTCAGTGATTTGCTTACATTAATATCTCTGCACTGCCCCTCTGATACACAGACTGAGTGTCTTAAAAATTTACACAAATTTAAACAGTTTTTTGATGATCCCTCCTCTCTGCTTTTGCACAAATATTGTAGCTCATGCTTCATGATTGTTGAGAGTACAGACACCCAGTGTAAAACCTGTGAAGCCAATGTGTTGATGGAGGGGTCAACCTCCTATTTCATTGAGGTTCCCATTGAAGCACAACTGAAGAGATTGTTTGTTCAGGAAGGTTTTGAAGAAAAACTTAAGTTCAGGTTTAATAGACATAAAAAGTGTCATGACAGTATTGAAGAAATATATGACGGAAAAACCTATCAGAAATTTACTACTTGCAATGGGCCTCTCAGTGATTCCAGAAACATTTCGTTAATGTGGAACACAGACGGCATACCTATTTTTAAGTCTTCAAAGTTTTCTGTTTGGCCTTTTTATTGTGTCATAAACGAGTTAAATTTTGTTGAACGCACGAAACGAGAAAACATGATATTTGCAGGTGTTTGGTTTGGGGATTCAAAGCCGTCAATGTTGACATTCCTTGAACCACTGTGTGGCACTCTGAACAAAATTGAAAGAGAAGGAATTTCTCTTCAGTTTGCAGGAGCTCAAGAACCTTTCATATGCAAAGCCTTTACCATTGCAGGTACCTGCGATTTGCCTGCAAAAGCTTTGGTACTTAATACTGTTCAATTCAATGGACATTTTGGGTGTCTAAAGTGTGAACAGCCAGGTCAAACAGTGAAGACTGGAGAGAGAGGTCATGTCCATGCCTTTCCTTTCCAGAAGACAGATCCAAAAGGCCCGCCTCGTACTCACAAGGGGTTTGTAGATTATGCTAAGATGGCCTATGATTCCAACAGCGTTGTTCGTGGGGTGAAGGGACCTACGTTTCTCAGCAGACTAACAAGCTATGATTTGGTCTTGGGCACAGGTATAGACTACATGCATTCTGTACTACTGGGAGTAATGCGTCTATTGATGTTTTTGTGGTTTTCCACAGAGTTCTCTCGATGTGCATTCAGTATGGTCAGATCAATCAAAGAAGTTGACAAACGTCTCAAAGAAATAAGGCCACCATTTATGATTCGATTCCCTCGTTCTGTGTCTTCTCACAGGATGTTCTTTAAAGCATCTGAGTATCGGTACATTTTGCTGTTTTTCGGGCCAGTTGTATTCCGGGGCATTCTTGCAGGACTGTACTACAACCATTTCCTGCTCCTTAGTGAAGCAATCTTTATTCTTCTGATGGAGTCAATAACCCCTGCTCAAATAGATCATGCTGAGAAACTACTCTGGAATTTCTGTTCTCAAATGAGTGGACTCTATGGTGAGCGATACATGACAGCCAATTTGCACTTACTTGTCCATTTAGCTGATAGTGTGAGAGCTCTTGGACCTCTGTGGACACACTCTTGCTTTCACTTTGAAGACAAAAATGGGTACTTGCTCCGTCTTATACATGGAACCCAGAATATACCTGCCCAAATGGTAAATGCTGTAAAGACTATACAATCTCTCCCTAGCATCACACAAAACATAAAGCTGAACATAGTAACTACTGAGTTTTTGGCCAGAATGACAAATAGCAGTTATCAACCAAGTAATGTTGTCAATATTGTGGCCATGTTAGGGGCATCATTCAATAGATGTCTTGAAACTGGTGATATTTTTCTTCTGGAACAGTTTCTTGGTCAGGCTTTACATAGTAATGTCGTCAAGGCATATAACAGAGCTCAAATAGGGAAAATAATTTACACTTCCCAGCAGTATGTCAAAACCAAAAGACGAAACAATTACACAGTGTTATTTTGTGATGGTGCGCAGATCAAATATGGACAGATTAAATTATTGTGTTCCTACAAAGAACCCAATGAAGGTCAGAATGAGATAAAACTTGCATTTTTGAATGAATTTGCAGTTGCAAGCATAAATCTTCTACAAGATACTTTGACAGGTGGAACGTGTTTCCATATTGTTAGCCTCCTGGAAGTTCCTGTGAGAAAGACAGTGGTAGGACTTGAAAGTATTTTGGGCAAGTTGATGTTCATTGATTTGTCCTCAATGCCTGGTATTGTGTTTGCTGCACATTTCCCTAACAAACTTGAAAGGGACTAAAGATATTATAAAGTCAAAGATATGATCTTATTTTGAACAGAAGAGCCCATGATTTTTCCAACTAGTTGAAAATCCTTACTGAAAATGTAAAATATGTTGATGGACAAATAGTTTATACTGTGATGCCATCTCAACTGTTTTATATGGGCAAATCTGTTGTCATACAAAAAGGTCACTTTGGGGCTAACATGAGAAGATGCATACATCTGAATATACAACATTACATTTATTAATGATATGAGTTTTTGGCAGTTAAACTTTGATACATCTGAAATGTTGAAATTGTAATTTCTTTGCTCTCAAGTTACCAATAAATTACTGTTTTTATTTTACAATGTGTTTTGTGTGGTTAATAAAATTATTTTACTGAATTACATGCAGTGAAATATTTCAAATCATTTATAGAAAATAATATAAAAGAAGAGGGTCTTTGCAGCCTAAAATAAAAGATTTACAATTAATTTATTCATACAGTAATACATTATATTAAAAAAATGTGGATTAATCATATGATGTTGGATATGAAACAACCAAGACAGTGATCCAAGTCTGAGAATTCAATGAGCACTTGTGGAAATCTCTTCCTTTGCTCTATCTGAGTTTAGCATGAGATGCATGAATTGAAGCTGGGATGAGAGTATATTGAGTTCATGGAGAGAACTCTCTGATTTCTCTGTCTGAGATCACAAAGAGACACAGAAGTTGAGAAACTCTGAGCATTATATTAGAGCTTGTTGAGATCTCTTCTGAAACTTAAAAGGAGACTAAATTGAGATTTAGTGCATCTTATTGCTCCAGAGAAAAGCCTGAGACACAGGAGAAATAAACCTTTGTCTCAGTTTGGTGTCATATGGATCTCAAAGTTGTCTAGGAGAAATAAATGAAACATTTTGGAGATCTCTTTTCAGATTTTCTTTTCCTCTGGGTAAACACCTGCTCAGAGTCTGACTCCACCCACTAGAAATATTTGAAAATGCAGGAAAAGTGGGCAGACCCCGGCGGGGATAGAGGGAATGAATCTGGCGTGGTGAGCTGGAACCTGCTTACGTCATCTGTCACCGCTTACGTCATGAAGTAACGCAACTGCCAATAGGAAAATTCAACTGCAGTAGCCACCGTTCAACCTGAAGAGGGCAGCACTCAGACGTTTTTACACCATATATTGTAGAATTAAAACAATTTATACACAAATGTCAAAAAATTACTTGAATCAATGACCAGTACTAATAAAGCCCCATGCTTACAGATCATTAACTAAAAAAAGTTGGTTTAGGGTTTAGTTACCCTTTAAGTGAAAAACAACCTGAATTTCTTTCTTTAACCATAAATAAAATAAAAACTGCACGCCAGCACGATCCTTTCTTAAATTACCAGTTATATTGCACTCACTGAACACTCATATTTGCAATTTACTCTGTGAACCCGCTTGTTCATTGATTGTTATGTATGAACATGTACACTTGGATATTTGATAGTGGCAAATACATAATCTGGTGGCTGCACCTGTACACACGTATCAACTTATTTTCTCCCCGTTAGCTAAAGGTCAGCAAGTGCTATCATGCAGTTTTGGAGGCATGTTCAATGTGAAGTTCCTGGTCTTATTGTTCTAATCTTGACAAGACCTTTTAATTTTACTTTTTCTTTGTTTGTGTAAAAAGAATGGAGGACAAAATTGCATAGATCGCCTGCTGTTCTCCAAAAATAGTTATATTTGGAGGTAAATTAAATGAGTAAAATTTGCCGTGTAGCACGTCCTGTACCATTTGTACTACAGACATAATATGATATGATTTGACAAGCATTATACTTCAATTTATGCCACTTGTTGACAAGAGCAATCAGAATTAGGATTTTTGCTAGTTGGACAATAAAACAGATGAAGCAATCAGACTAATCACACTGTGAATTAGGCAACATAACTGCTGAAATTGGCCTGTGCTTACCGAAAATCGAATCACTGCACCCCCAGTGGCCGAAAATGGAAATGTTGTTGAACATATTGGCATGTATGAGCTCCAGTTTCTGTGTGATACATCTACACAGTGGCACCCAAATAGTGTCGCAAACCTTAACCTAATTGTCAGTGGAGTAAATATTTAATTTTAGAACGAAAATGCACCATGATGGCCAGCCTACCACTGCAGAAGTTTAATAAAAAGTGTCAGTGGATCGAATGATGCAGCTCTGCCACGCCCAAATCGGAGGACTGTGGGGATGATGAACCCAACGATAGTGTCGGAACTGAAGGAAGCCATTGAACTGGCCACAGTTGCCAAAGGTTGGGAAGTCAGAGAGAGGGCTGCAACCTACCCCCGGATGGCCCAAGGGGAACAATGCAGAGTGGAGGGTTGCCTCAATTCTTCAACAGTGTTGGCTGTCACATTAGGGGTCGATGAACCAATGCCCACTGATACCAACCCTCCTGAGATGCAGGCCTGGGTAACGGCCTGTGTATTTTATCATGGCCTACCTAACAGAACCCCAGAGCGGGAGGTGCGACTGAAGACGAGTTCGAGCAACATTGAACTCTGGGAGTTCAGTCAGCCTGATCCAGCCCTGTATTGTGAACAAAACGCTGGGTCAATCCCTCCTACCTACCACATGTGTTCACAGAGACATGCATTATGTCTCCATCCACAAAGTAACCATTGCCCTGGAACCTGGGTCCTGGACTGTGGAGGTATATGTGGTAGAGGACAAGCCTGTTCCTGTGCTGCTCAGAAGGGACTGGCCTGGGCTAGATCGCCTCCTTGCTCCTGTAAAACATACTGCTTCCAGGAGATATCGAAAGGCCCATGCCCAGCAGGCACTGCTGGCTACAGGGAGCGAACAAGAGGATGTGTTGGAATCAGACTGTCTTAATATTTACTCTGATCTCTTCCAGCAGGTGACCACAGGGGGATCCGTCGGCCGCGAGCAATGTGTGAATGACTAGCTGAAGCACTGCTGGACACAGGTCAGGGTAATCAAAGTAGAAAATCAACTCCTCCTCACCCTTCTCCCTACTTAATGGTCCAGAATGGCTTGTTGTACTGCATGGTGACGAGGTGGAGAGAGGAAAAGCAACTCCTGGTAGCCCTGTACCGAACTCATATTAGCTAATGCGCATCCCATGGCAGGACACCTAGGAGCAGAGAACCCTTTACAACGACTGCATGATCAGTTTCAATAGCCAGGAATGGACACGGAGGTATGACAATACTGCTGAAGATGTGAGACATGACAATGGACTGCTCCCCCGAATCTGCCACCAAGCCCCCTAGTCCCACTGCCAGTCATTGAGGTGCCCTTTGAGTGTATAGGCATGAATCTTGTTGGGCCGCTGCCAAAATATGCCCAGGGGCATGAACACATCCTCTTAATCATTGATTATGCTACAAGGTATCCCGAAGCAGTTCCCCTCCGGACAGATACATCGGTGAATATCGCCAAGGAGTTCTTCATGCTGTTCAGCCGGGTGGGAATACCAAATGAGATCCTGACAGACCAGGGAACCCCATTCGTCTCCTGGCTGATGGCGGAGCTGTCCAAGCTACTGCAAGTCAAACACACCTCTGTATATCACCCACAGACTGATGGACTGGTTGAATGGTTAAGCCAGACTCTGAAGAGGATGCTCCTGGTGGGTGGTAGCAGAGGATAGGCGCAATTGGGACCTCATGCTCCCATATGTGCTTTTTGGAATCTTAGAAGTTCACCAGACCTCCACTGGATTCACCCTGTTTGAAATGTTGTTCGGGAGGCAGCCTCATGACCTTTGAAGCTTGGCAAAAGAAGTGTGGGAACAACAGCCATCCCCACACCACTCTCTCACAGAGCACGTATAGGGCATGAAGGAGTGGATCGACAGAGTGATGCCAATAGTTCAGGAACATCTAAAGGAAGCCCAGTGTACCCAACAACGGGTCTACTATCGACCAGCTCAGGCACGTGAGTTCCACACATTTTTTGGCTTCATGGCATACACTGTTGTGGAATGGGTGGGACCTGTGATGTATAGGCTGAGACAGCCGGTTAGATGACGGGCCGAGCAAATCCACCACATAAATTTGTTGAAGCAATGGGTGGAGCCTAGGGAAAACCCTGTGCTACTGGCCAAGGAGGAAACACCTTTGGTGGACCTGGGAAGTCATCTGTCCTCAGCTCCAAAGAATGAGTTGAAAAACACAGTCTGTCAGTTCAAGGATATCTGCCTGGGCAGACTAACGTCATCTCCCAATACATCCGTACCCTTCCTGTAGAAATGGCCATACAGGGTCCCAGAAGCTCCGATGCTAGAGCTAGGAATCATCGAAGCCTCCAATATCCCATGGTCCAACCCCATAGTAATGGTCACTCAAGAGCGACAACATCTTCTGGCTACCTTCAAGAGGATGATGGCCATCATTCTGCACCCCCACTGCCAGTATGCCGCAGCTTACCTGGATGATGCTATTATCCACTTGGAGAGCTGGAAAGAACACTTTGAATGTCACCTGGGAATAGCAGAGGCACAGAACCTGGAGAAGCGCATCGGCTGAATGTTAGTATTTCCACAGGAAGAGAAGGTGGCCGCTGTCTGGGAACTTCCCTCGGCCCAAGACTCAGGAATGTGCTTTTCTGGGGTTGACAGGGTACTATACGTGTTTTACCCTGGGTTTTACTTCTGTGGCCTGCCCTCTCACATATCTGACCAAGAAGGGCAGCCAGAGAAGTTGCAGTGGACAAAGGTAACTGAAAGGGAGTTTCAACATCTCAAGAGGGTGCTAACATCTCAACTCATCCTGTACACCCCAGATTTATAGCTGCCCTTCATCCTGCAGATGGACACATCTGGTGGGAGCTGTCTTGCCCCAGTGATTCAAGGGAGAGGAACACCTGGTGACCTATGTCAGCCGGTAGCTGAAATCGACAGAGACCTGATATGCTGCAGTAGAAATGGGGGCATTTGGCGATCAAGTGAGTGGTCCTGGATCACCACTACTACCTGCAGGGAAGGTCCTTCACCTTGGTTACAGATCATGCTCCACTACAATGGATGACTAATGCAAAGGACACCAACGGTCGTATCACAAGTTGGTTTCTGGCGCTCCAGGACTATCATTTTACAGCGGCTGGTTCAGCTAATGGGAAAGTAGATGGTCACTCATGTAGGGCTGCATGATATATGTACATATCGCGATAATGCGATAATGGCATGAGTTTTTAATATGTTGAAAAGTAATGTTAATTGCGATGCGGATAGCAGAGAACAGACCGGGCGAGCGATTGTCCCTTGGTGTGTGCTTGCAGTGTGCATATGAGCAGAGAGTAGACACATTTGATTTCAGTAAGTTGTACTATATCTTTCAATATACAGTACCTTCTGATGTTCATTCATGTTTCCTTTTTTGTGCCATAAGAGAGGGAAAGAGCACGCACTGTGCCCCACTCCGTTTGAATCTCAATCTGTCACACACACTGCATTAAAGAGTATCAAAACTACATTTGTGCAGATAATAATGAGACCACACACTGGCTTGAAACTCAAACTTGGCTTGTTTAATGGCTGCTTTGTATATATCAAAGGATGGGTTTCAATAAATGGATTGTCCTGTGAAGTTATTCCTCTCAGTGCAGATGCATCGTCGACTGAGAACAGGAATGTTAAACCAACATGAATGTCTACAGCAAATGCTTCTGGACCACAATTTCTAAAATAAAAGTCCCATATTTAATGAACTGATTATTAAATAAATATGAACAAGTATTACAGTGTAAAAATGTAATATTTCATAACACAGACTATTTTAGGATATCCCGAAATATGGTGAAATTAACTTTATATGAAAATGCTTTTAATAAAATTAAATACAAATATTTAAATATTAATTGTAATATGTGTTACATAGCTAATTGTAAAACTGTATATATTATATACAGTCTAAATGCAATTGACAAAAAACAAGAATTTTTGTGATTACTTTGATAGATGTTAATTTATTTATTTGTGTGCTGGGGTGTTCCGTGCACTCCGATGAGGTCATCATAGGAATATCGTATTGAATATCGCATTATCCTACAACTCATCACATATCGCATTTTTCCCATATCGTGCAGCCCTACTCTCACAGATGTTCAGCCACTGGTCAGGTCTGGTGAGACATTCCCCTACTCAGCCTCCATCAAAAAGAAGGTCTCTCCAAACCACGAGGTCGACACTTGTGTTGGAGGAGTGGGGGGAGGCCTATACTCAAATTAGCGTCGCCCCTGGCAACAGTAATCACTGGCACAACCCTGGTGGATGAGACACACCTGCAACTCATCTCCCTCATCAAGGGAGATATGAGGGAAGGAGAAGAACTGCAGGAGAGAGTATGGTCTCGCTCCATTACGTGGTGGTGACTAACGTTTGTTTCTCTCTGTTTACCCACAGGAAGCGATTGATGCAGGACTCTCACGATACCCTTACAATACCCTCACTTCGCGGACTCATGCACCCTCACAATTCCTCGCAAAGATTCAGAGATCACATCCACCTTCATAGACTGTGTTGTTCTCCAGATCTTCTCTCCACACCAGCTAACACTAAAACCAGTGAAGACCACAACTGTGGGGATATCACTACATTTCCTGTGCATTGTCTGATTTATTTGTTAACACCATTACTGTGATTTTATGTAAACCTCCTGCATTCTAATTTGCAAGTTTTGTTACTCTTAACGGCTGTAACCCCTCCCCACACCCTTCACACGTACTCACAGAAATGTAATGTGGGAGAAGAAACTGTGGCTGTCTGAGAGATGTCAGACAAATCTTCTGTAATACAATTTGACTACCTAAACCAGTGTTTCCAACCACTATGCCCACAAGTGTGCTGTGAAAGATTGTCAGGTGTGCCATGGAAAATTATAAAATTCCTCAAAATAAACTATGCAACCAGTTTAAATATTTTGTCCAACATAACATTATTATAACAAACTCTAGTCCGCTGTCAAATGCAACTCCTCACATGCCCACAAAATGATGCTTCATCATCACATTTGTAGTAAAAACATTCAGCCAGTGAACCAAATGAATGGATTGAATACAACATGTGTATTGTTTTACTCACAGACTACTCAAGCTGTTTATTTGTGCACAGCATGGAGTTACAGATGTTAAGAACAGATGTGGCTACTTGTCGCATTTCTCTCATGCAACATAAAAAAGAATATGAGAAACCAAAACACAGTGATTCGATTTGTAGATTCGGAGGTAGGCTACTGTAATATTCACAGACCGCATTTGACATCTCAACCAGTGAATGGAGGCCGGGCAGCTGCTCTGGGGTCCTACTGCCTGCAGCATCCAACTTCTGTCAGTGCAACTTGAGGGTTTTTTCTCTCTATCAACAATGCAATTTTGACGCGGTGGGACTTATAGTCAGGTGCGATTTCATTTCCGGACAATACAGTAAATAAATAAATAAATACAAATAAATAGTTGCTGTGCCGTTTCAAGAATTAATTTGCAAGAACAAATCTGTAAATTGGAAAAGACACAAATTTGTTGGTTTTTTTATTATCCAATTCACGATCTTGGCTTCTTTGACCTCATTAAAGCATACCTATGTTACTTGCGTTTTTTTGCATAGCCGAATTTTAAACATTACGCATTGAAGCTACTAAGACTCGCGCCTCCACTTATATGAATAATTGACATTTTAACTAGGCTCCTTTGCTTATGTTTTGCATTCTTTGTTCTATTTTCTAGATTTAGCTAAGTGGTTAGCAAACTGCACACATTTATACAAGGCTTGTTGTTGGTTAAGAAAAACATATTATATTGTTTAAGAATAGACAAGAGAAAAATGAAGACTTAAGTATTAAATAATTGATAATCGTTTGATATATTCTGTATTTAATAATGGTTTCTAGGGGAAGAGTCATCCAGAAAACCTGATGTGAGGCTTGAAAAATGGTTAAGTAAAGATGGTAAAGTTAATTTCAGCTCCTTAGTGTTTGTTTGTATTGGTTTGCTCAAAGAAAACATAGGAAAAATCACACAAATTTCACCTCTGCAATACATTTTGATAATTTTATCAAGATATTTCTCATGGTACACTAATACACACACACAGGGTTGGGGAGTAACGGAATACATGTAACTGGATTACGTATTTAAAATACAAAATATAAGTAACTATATTCCACCACAGTTACAATTTTAATAATTGGTATTTAGAATACAGTTACATTCAAAATGTATTTTGATTACTGAAGAGATTACTTTGCATTTTATTGTCATTTGCTTAATTTAATATTTAGACCTTCAGATGGAAAACATTTATCCATATAAATGATGTGATCCAAAGTGCATTTGAACAGCGTGAAACACTTTCTTATGATGTGTTACATTCATTCGAGCAGACTAGAAGTATATTTGAAGATTGAAGCAGAAGAAATAGAAATAAACCTTGTGAAAATGGTCAGCTTTACGGAAAGTTAAAATGCTATTTCTAGCCATTTTACATGCACGATCATTTTTATTTTTAATAAAAAAAATATCATAATTTCTATTTTTCAGTAAGACCTTTGATATTAGGGCAACAATCGCGTTCTTGATTATAATTTTTGTATTGTTTTCCTGTAAAAATATTTAATCTTTCATATCAATTTGAGGAGTTCTTGTATGTTCCACATTTTATCGTAAGTGTGTCATGCAGTGTGGGACTCGCACTGGTCTGTCTTGGTCTTGACTCGGTTTTGCTTTACCTTGGTCTTGGTCTTGACTTGGTCTCAACCCCTCAAAGTCTTGGTCTTGTCTTGGTCTTGATACGCACTGGTCTTGGTCTTGACTTGGTCTTGGTTTAGGTGGTCTTGACTGCAACACTGGATTTATTTTACCATTTTATCCAAATGGTTTAATTCTGAAAGAAATTCAAATTAGATAAATGTGTTAAGTAACTAAATTCAATGGTGTTATTTATATTTATTTTTAATTACATTATTAAATGTTTTAATGAATTTAATGTTAATATGAATCTAATTATTAATAAATAGAGTTACCTTTACAGGAATGTGTGCTTTAGAAGCTGTCCCCAATTGATATTGTATATACCAGTTTCTATCCATGCATAAAACAAATTATGATTGCAAGAATTACATTTTTGGTAATGCCTACGTACAGAATATGAAATCACATTGAAAATACTCTTAAACAGTTCTTAGGGAAAGATACAACTGCTGGTCAGAGTGCTTTTTAACTAGCATTTTATCAATGCTTTCTTTTCCAGTGAGCGTTTGCTTGAGTTTTCAGTTGGCCCCATTAATCAGAGCAATGGCCTGTAAAGATCCCATTTTAAAAATAGAGAGAGTGAAAAATAAATCATTGTGGTACATTAGAGTTGGTTTAAACAGCATGCAGTGTACTTACGGTTGTGTTGAAGCTTCTAGGCTTGGGAAAACAACCTATTTTCCCATGATCATACTGCGAGAAACAGTGGAAAGGTTGTTGTTGAAACCAAATTAAAACCTCAAACAGGGGCAGATGTTCACACAACATGGGAACCATGTGTTGTTGAATCAAAAATCAGGAACTATAGTGTTTAATAGTCAGCCTTGCTTGGCTGGTGGTTGATTAGTTTATTTGCATGGTAATCTCCCTGTAAGAGAAGTTACTTTGTCGTCGGAAATGTGGCCTTGTGGTTACAACACATGCAAGTTCAAATCTGGCATTTGATACAGTAGTTTTACTTTACCTAATGCCTAACCACAACCAGTACCGCAGCTCTCTACTCGCATACTACGCAGTCTGTGTAGGGTACCAACTCCCTAGGGGGGCACCATCTTACCCTAGGAGGGCACCAGAAAGTCCAACAGCTGCCCTTACTTGCACGTTATACTTTATTCAAGGACCCGAAAGCAGTTGCAGAACACAGACGATCGCTTCACGCTCATATCACGTGACCCCTCCCCCACACCCCTGTAACTCGCGTAGGGCATCAATTTGGACAACCCTGACACCACTTAAAAGTGGTAAAAACATTTTAAGGGGCTTTTCACACAGGACACATTATTGTATCCATCTGGACAGTTTTTTATTGTGATCACATGCTTGGAGAACATCTTTGCATGTATTTAACCACTGGAGTCTGATTAGTTTTACGCTGCTTTTTCAATATGTGCTGTTTGGACATTGTGAGTTCTGGTCACCATTCACTTGCATTGTGAGGACTAACAGAGCTGAGTTATTCTTCTGCAGAAGAATGAACGTCATCCACATCTGGGATGTCATGAGGGTGAGTAAATGAAGAGAGAATTTTCTTTTTTGGGGGGAACTATTACATTAAATGCTGTTAAGAGTTAGGACTGGGCGTCAGATATTTCAAATATTCACCATATTTTCACAGTGATTTTTCCCAAGATACCATTTTTTTTTTTGCATGTCTTGGATTTCCACTGACACCTAGTGGCCTAGATGCTGCATCATTCAAACTCAAAGGTTTTCAGTTACTAATTCCTTTGTAAACATTCACTATTCACAGTCGGCCATGATTCATTTAATCCATTAGTGAAAGTGTCCAACAACAGGGTGATTACTGAGATTAAGTGAGTAGTATTCCACTGGTCATGTGGTCCTAAAATGGCAGCCCACATGAGGGGACCCTCTCTATGTACATTTATGCATTTGGCAGACGCTTTTATCCAAAGCGACTTACAGTGCAGTTATTACAGGGACAATCCCCCCAGAGCAACCTGGAGTTAAGTGTCTTGCTCAAAGACACAATGGTGGTGGCTTGTGGGGATCGAACCAGCGACCTTCTGATTACCAGTTATGTGCTTTAGCCTACTACTCCACCAACACTCCACAACATATGTAGAATAAAACAGTTTAACAAGGTTACTAATATGACTGGAGTCTTCATCTCATGTGAGTGGTCATGATTTTATACATATGTTTAAAAAATTACTATTTACATCTTAAAGAGTATTTCCGCGATTCTGTTCAAACTCACTGTTTCAATTAATCATTTCAAATCTTTTATTCAACAAATAATTTGTGTCTTTACTGTAAAATATTCAATATAAAGATTTGCTGTCGCAGTAAAGGCTGTCGCTTACCAGATGAGAAGCTCCACACCACGTCATGTAGTGGGTATGACACGGCACATGTATCAAACACAGGGCATGTCGATGCGGTTCAGGTGGCAGACAGTAGACACAAAAGATACCAAGGTTTTTCCCTTCTTTGAGAATAAACAATGCTAGATTAAATAATCGATGTCCTCTGATAATGATTTGGGTTGAATTTAATAGAAAAAAAGGGATTTGCTCCGTGGCACGGCAGATATTTGAGCAGCCTTTGGTGTCGTAGCTGTGTTGAGGTAAACTGCTTTACAGTCTACGGATTTTTAAAACTTTCATTTTGTGTCGTTTTCAACTTGTGTTAAAATCTGATAAACTGAAATGATTTGCAAACTGGATAAAAGCTTGGTACACTATCGTTGTATAGGAAAGCAAACAAACACAGTAGAGCAAAGAAAGCCCATCTGAACCCATTTTAGAATGCGCCATACTGTCCGCCAGTTGCGTCTGTCCCCTTAAAAGATTGTTTTCTGACACCCATAGATATAAATTGGTCCTGGATCACATTCCGACAGCTGCACTATTTTACACTATTTGCACTATTACTGCACTATTTTGATGATACAAGCATTCAATTGTTATAAGTGTGTAAAGAAGTTCAATGGAAAGGAGGATGCGTGAACCGGCTTTTCAATATAAATCATATTTTAATGAGAAACTTAAAAGACAAAAACACACACATGACGGAAATGTCCATAAACTATCTCACTCTCCCGCACAAACCTCCGCAGTCGACATTTATCCCTCTCTGAGGCTTGATTAGCCTGATAAGGGACCGGGTGTGTAGAATCACGAACCGGCCCCGCCCTCCGCCCTGCCACATTCCTCACTCGTTCTCTCAGGCAGGCGAGACCCCGGCATGACGTACCCCCCTCTTTCCCTGGGGAGGGGCGTGCCTTTTGCCACGTCTGCCGGCAGGTCATCCCTGTCTACCTGGATGAGGGAGGGGACAAGGGGAGGGAAACAGACATAACTAAATGGGGGGGTAATTCCTGTAACAGTGTAGTACCCCCCACAAAAAACACTGTAAAATTTCAATGAGAGGGAAAAGGCCAACGCGGAGCGGCAGTGAGAGAGAGAGATGAAACACTTACTCGCCAGTTCTCCGATACGCCGTAGCTTGTTCCTCGGCCACTCCTCCACCCTCTAACGGACGACAGCTGCGCCTCTCCGGGCGGATCGGAGGCAGACCTCCAGCTCCTGGCGGACGGAACGCCCCGCCGCGTTATTGGGGAACAGAAGGGGTCTCCCCCGCCCCTGGCAGCGGTTCTCCCACTCCAGGCAGTCGGCAGCGAGCCCCTCCCCACTCGCGGTCTCAGACCCGGCCGCGTTTCGGCGGCTGGTAGGTGACTCCTCCTGGCAGCGGCCCTGACCGCTCCAGGCAGTCAGTTAGGAGCCCCTTCTCCCCTTGCGGTTGACGGCCGTCGTCCGCTTCCAGGCGGCCGGGTTCCTCATCCCCCGGCAGATGGCCGCGGCTGCTCCGTTTGGGTGGACGGTAGTGGCGAGAACTCTACTGCACGTATCCCTCCTCCGTACCGGATTTCGGTACCAGTGTAAAGAAGTTCAAAGGAAAGGAACTTGGCGCCCTCTGCCCTGCCACAAAGTGGAATTCAATTTTATTTTAACTTGTTAAGAATTTGTGTTAAAATGTGTAGTAGACATGAAATTTCAAACAAATACAGCTCGAATTATAATGCAATATCATGACATTCAAGGAAAATACACTCTTTGAAAGTAACTTCAAATGAATTTGTCATCACACAATTTTTAAAACATTTAATTGTAGGTTAAATTGTTGAACACAGAATATAAAATAAATGTATAGATTTACTTGTACTGTATATGTTTGTTTATGTTGCCTATATAGCGACACTTACTCTTCCCGTTTTGAGATTAAAATCTGCTCACTTTAATTATAACTTTTGCCTCTAATTCCAGTTGTTATGACATCCCATGAACACATTCCAATACTCATGATATCTTCTGGCAACTTTAGAATATGTAAATCCATTTCCCCTACGTATTACTATTTTACATCAATACCATAGATATCTATTTAGGAACCGTTAGACCTGAAGTTCAAAGACAACATTTTCTAGATGGCTGTGCTATTTTCTCTGGTGCACAAGGTCAGTAGATCAGTATAGCCTTATGTTTCTGTCCTTACCCAGGTCAGATATTTTAAACTGAATCATGCTGCTGTGGATTATTCTATTGATAGGCTTACATCTAGGGATAGTCTATGATACTTTTAATCTTTCAGATGGGCTTTCTTTACTCTACTGTCTTTGTTTGCTCCCCCATACAACGATAGTGTACCGTGCTTTTATCCAGTTTGCAAATCTTTTCTGTTTATCAGATTTTAATGCAAGTTGAAAACAACACAAAATGAAAGCTTTAAAAATGTGGATATTGTAAAGCAGTTTACCTCAACACATCTAGCAAAATAAAACAAGCATAAAAGACTTGGATAATTCTTTACTTGTCTTCAGTCATTGGATTACCAGTTTTTAGGTTTTTATGGAGCACCATGACACCAGGATATATTTTTCCTTAAATATGAACAATATGCAGATTGTAAGGAGCCTTTCCACCAAAGATGATTAGTACGACTTACACAGCCATGTACGAAATGTGTATTGTTTACAAAATTGGCAGGCTTGTTCATACCCACTGTAGAACAATCTTATTCATGTAAATCACCGGGAAATTTGCCTGCTTGGCAAACAGTAATTGGATGACATTTTCTGTACATTGTTTCTCCATACAGTTTGAGTTAATTTTCCCACTCCCTGTCTTCAATCAGAGAGGGAATGAAATAATGTTGACTGGTTTGGCACCAGATCTAGCAGGGTGATGGAAGGTAAAAGCTGCCTCAAGGAAAGTTCACTTGATGTTACGGATTATACAGATAATCTTCCGGAATCGTCAAAACAGGGAGGCAGATTAGATAAACAAACATCAACCGAGAAAGCACTTAAGGACAACCTGGTGAATATCATGCGTAAAAGTGACTGTGATCCATCATTAGACCACCAGCTGTATTGCTAGTTAGATGTTTTCTCAAAGAGAACAACTAGAACAACAATTATGGAACATGGGATCATTAACACTGGAACAGTGATACAGTTATAGAGCGGGGATAGTGAATGGTATTAAACTGTGTGACATCTGTATGTTTGAGGTTAAAAGGAAAGCTTGAGGGGGAATCACTTTTTCCTTTTTAAAAGATAAGCCTGTGGTGGACTTTCATTATGGCCATGGCTGCTCTGTGATTTAATCTGGGTTTAATCTCCACCGCATATGGTCCCCTCCATCAAGGACATAGTGATAGATGGCAGCACAACTATCAACATGCATGGATCTAATAAGTATGATGTGCATGAATTCAGTTTATCTTTAATATGTGCTGAAACATTGTAATGTGATGTAATTCTTGCGTAAAAATAATCTATATATTAGGCCTATGCTAATCACAATGATTTGAACTCTTTAAGTTCAAATATAACATTATATATATATATATATATATATATATATATATATATATATATATATATATATATATATATATATATATTATAATTTTATGTTACATTGCACATTCCAAATGCCATAACACTGTACATTCCTGGTCGAAAGCCAATTAGAGAATGATTGCCCATAATAACCAGTGCAAATAATGAATGTGTTTTTGGCTACTGGTCATGTATGAACTAGATCCCTCTGGCAACAAAATGATTGACATCAGAATCAATACACTAAATTACCAGATCAATTTTGAAAAATGCTAGGTTGCAAAACCACTTTTACAAGATTGGGGGTGTTAAACACAGCCAAATGTCTCTTTTGTGTACCTTTGAAGGGCAATGTAAATGTATACTTTTTGCATAACAAAACAAATATATTTTATATGTAAAGTCTGAAATCACTACCTGTTCTGATTTGCTCTGTCCAGAAATGGACCTCAAATCACTTTTTCATATCCGACTTGATGTTTTATGCTGTGGCATTTTGTAAAACATGGCCTGAGGATTACTTCAGTGTTATCTGTGAACAGAGTTGGGGAGTAAAGGGATTACATATTTAGATGGAAAACATTTATACATATAAATGATCCGATCCAAAGTGCATTTGAACAGCAGTGAAATAATTTCTTGTCATGTGCTACATTCATACGAGCAGACAGAGAAGAAAGTTTGAAGTAAGTTTGAAGCAGAAGAAATATAAATATACTTTGTGTAAATTGTCAGCTTTACGCTAAGCTAAAATGTTATTTCTAGCCATTTTACATGCACATGTTACCAGGCACGATCATATATTTTTTTTATCAAGAACATTCACGTTGGATCATAATTTCTTTTTTCTAGAAAGATCTTTGATATTAGGGCAAAAATCATATTCTTGATACTAACGTTTGTATTGATTCCCTGTAAAAATATCTAAAAATCCTTAAAACAAGATACATTTGATTAACCTTGTTTTAGAAACAACACTGCATAAGATATTTAGGTTTTTCAGAGAATGTATTTTTAACATGTGTATTTTGTCTTAATGTACTGGCAGAGTTTTCATAGTCAAAACAAGTAAAAAAATCTACCAGTGCTGAAGAAGTAATCCAAAGTATTTTGAATACGATACTGACCTTGAGTAATCTAACAGAATATGTTGCAAATTACATTTTACATCATGTATTCTGTAATCTGTAGTGGAATCCATTTCAAAGGTAACCCTCCCAACCCTGTCTGTGAATATATTTTATTAAATTCATAAAGGTGAAAACGTATTTAGTTCCCAACAGAAGCTGTCTAAAGTGAAGCAGTGGGGCAAGTGTTGAAGTCGTCAGTCTCTTGAGTCTTTGCTTTCAGACTGTTGTACTGCAAATCTATCAGTTCTGTTTTAATGTTCTTTGGCACACTGTCTACAGTGGCTGTAAAAGACTTGCTGAAAATGTCAAAGGTGGACTGTTGTGCTTTGAAATGAGCGAGATTAAATTTAGCAATGCAATCAGCACCTGGAAATATACCTGAGACTTCATTGATCATTAGGTGAACTGGGAATCGTGCAAGGAGTTCCTGTTGTACATATGGCTCCTGTAGACACTGTTTCAATTAACAACCGTTAAAAGAGCCTTAAATCTCTGCTATTATGTGTTTTGCCCTGTAACATCTTATTCAGTGTGATAGGGTGCTTACTGTAGTTACATAATGCCCACACCGCTGGCATGCCATCTCTGATTTCCTTCAATCTGACAACGAAAACAAGTCGCTTTTATCCAAAGCGACTTACAGTGCACTTATTACAGGGACAATCCCAACGGAGCAACCTGGAGTTAAGTGTCTTGCTCAAGGACACAATGGTGGTGGCTGTGGGGATTGAACCAGCAACCTCCTGATTACAAGTTATGTGCTTTAGCCCACTAAGCCATAACCACTCCCTAATTTGAAAATAAATAAATTTTAGTCTTTGTATTACAGAGTCACCAACATTTATACACTTATTCCAATGTGACCTGTTTGCACGGTAGCTCATCTGAGATGTCGAGTTTACTTTTACGACACTAGCCTAGGTTTAGGTGTTGGTAAGAATGTCTGTTTTGTTTACCCATCGTTGGCTTTTAGGAAACTATTGGTTTGGTTTAGGTTAAAGTTTTAAGTTAGTGATGTACGTTTTACTCATTAAAAACTCCATCTAACAGTGACGTTCAAAACCTCGTCTGATTATGACACAATTTCACTTGCTTTTTGCACCCCTCACTGGACATTTCACTGTAAAACTGCAGTAAAACATTTACTGAGATCAGGCTTGAATTTGTTTTTGCTTTTTTAAGTAAGCATCCACCCAGAACACTTTATCATCATGCATTTAGCAATGCCCAAGTGACCACTCAGAACTCCACAGCAACCACAAAGCAATGTGCTAAAATCACAACGATGCCATGGCAAATCTCTTTCATCAACAAATGTGTTTATTGATGGAATATCAACTGAACCGATTTCCTTCTGCATTGGTATAGCATTTCTATCTACACCCACAAATCCTTTACTCTCGTCGCACCAATTTTTCACCGGCTAATTTTACTTTATTGAAGCCTCTTCTATCTTGCTCAGAAATGTCCCAAATATTCCTCCTGACTGACAATTCGGTTTGTTCTCCTCTGACAAATGTGCTGTGTCACTGATGTCACAGCTTTCATAACTGCCAAAATTGCCTCTAAACCACTTGTTTGTTCAGTCAGCTATTATTACAGACTTTTGGCGCAGTCTGTCTGTGATGGTGTCTAGACTGGTTGACCTTTTTCAAATTCTTGTATGTTTGCTCATCAGGCTTGTTGTGATGGTGTTAGCCTGGTGGTTAAGAATGTGGGCTGTTGACTAAAAAAGGTGTCAAATAGTCACCCAGGTAGGACGAACAATGAGCTGGACAGGTACTGAATCGTTTAGACAAATATGTGAACCGGTTTGACAGATTCTTTGAAAAGAACTGATTCAAAAGAAAAATTCCCTCTAACATGAGACATTAAAACAAGTTTTATTCAATGCAAGAACAATTTAACCACATGAATATTTCAAAGCAGAGCACAACTAGAAAATGTATATTCATTACAGAAATTTCTTTGACTTCTAAGATTCTGTGTCAACATGCACAAACATTTTCTTCTTGTTTTTAATAAGAAACTCCCGATTCTTCTTTTGAAATACAATTTATTACTTAGCCTTCGACCTCGTTTGAAATAGGGATGGGCATGAGTAGTTGAATACCCATGTACTCAGATGTGATAGTAACGATCGATCATAAAAACAATGATCGATAATGAAAATGCGTGACGTGACTTTTCATTCAGTTTGAAATTCAGTAACAACTACATGACAACTAAACACAAACGTGTCAAAGAGTGGCCTTATTTTTAATTTTGAGATTAATTACACATGATTTTTGTGATTTTAGGCTGTACCTTGACTGTCAACAGAGACGTCTCATAGTAACCGAACTAATAAACGATGGTGCAATGTTAGTGTTTGTTGAACAGGTTTACGACACTCCAATTTTTTTTTATTTGCCATGTTTTGAACACCTGCCTCTGCCAACGTTTGCTGAGGAAGTTTTATTATCATGTAATGTAGAAACTTTTACTAATTAGTGTATATTATTTAAAAAAGTAAAGGTTTATTATTGACTGTAAATCGCACTCGGTGCCGGCACGCTTGCGTGAAGTCACACATCTCAGCGAAATCAGAGCTGAAAATTCTGCACAAGTTTGTAAGTTCGATTTAAAGTGCCATTCCTTTGCAATTTTCCCTGTATATAGTTTGAAATTCAGAGTTAAATGGGAGGCAGCATAAATCACTACAGCAGCACAGCAACTCCATCTGTTTGGGGCAAAGACAGCACTCTACACTCTGGAGAAGCACACAAGGATAAATCTTTCTTTCAAACAACTGGAGTACAGCTGAATGTAACAATGTAGGGCCTTCAAAACTATTTTCTACTTAACACTGTGTTTTAAAAACGCAATGGTAATGGCATTTCCTGTCACTTCCAGTACTTGCTACAGTATGTGTTTGCTAAGGTGTTCTGAATATTTTTACACTGTTGCTATGTGGTTGCTAGGGTGTTCTGGTAGGTTGCTAAGATGTTGCTTGGGTGTTCTTGGTGGATACTAGGGCATTGTAACGTAGTTGCTAATGTGTTCTGAGTGGTTGCAAGGGCTGCTACGTGGTTGTTAAGGTGTTCTTGGGGGTTACTAGGGCATTGCTATGTGATTGCTAGGGTGTTCTGAGTGGTTTATTTTGGAGTTTCTAAGGTGTTCTGTTTTTTTGCCAGGCATGGCTATGCAAAAGTTAGGATGTTCTGGGGAGTGTTTAGGGCATTGCCAAGGTGTTCTGGGTGGTTACAATGGTGTTAGGTAGTAACTAAGGCATTACTATGTAGTTGCCTGTGTGTTCTATGTGGTTGCAAGAGCATTGCTATGTGGTTACCAGTGTGTTCTAGATGGTTTCTAGGGAGTTGCTAATGTGTTCTGGATTTTGCAAAGGCATTGCTACAGTATGTGGTTGCTAGGGTATTTTGGGTGGTTTCTAAAGCCCGCTATACACTGTAGGACTTTTACAGTCCTTTAAGATTGTTACTTGTCTGACTGTATTATATGTAAGCATTGAGACTGTCATGGCACACTGTGCAACATTATTTCAGACTGTATGATACACATCGGTGGTCCCAATCATCCCAATCAGAATGTGATTGTTAATATAATAGAAGTATATAGATCATGAAAAATGAATAGAAGCGAAATGGTAAGATTTTCCCAGAGAATCGTTTTATCTTTCTTTCTGAAAGTCAGGGCACCAGGATTTCCATTGCTCCAATACCACTCCATCACCTGTCAAATAGGCTTTTAATAAGTCATCCTGATCACAATACACAAAATTACAGATTTAATGAATGCCAGTTGGGGTGGTAGCCTAAAGTAATAATTAGCTACCACAAGCAAAGATTAATTGTGGAAAAAATAAGACTTGTGGCCCTGAAAATGTTCTGCTTTCACATAGGGAAAACATAAAAGGTGGGTTATAGTACGTCTTTCTCCTCTTTTAAATTAGCAAACTTTGGGCCACGCAAAATTAAAAAAATTCATGAAGGCTAATAATTTCTTGCACTTGCAAATTCCCTATGGATAGTGCACAAACATGACATAGATTTATATAATTGTATCCAGTTGTATCTGATGATTTTGATTAAAACGCCCCATAAATTATATATATTTTTGTTTTTTTGGTGTTAATCTAACTACAAGTTTACAGACGCATAAAGTAAATTAAATAAAAGTAAACTAGTAATTAAAATAAAGTTGTAAAGAAAATGCTTGATAAATGCAAAGAAAAAAATGGTTAAAAAAATGCAATAATGTATTTATTTTCATTTTGAAAGCTCTGTATTTAATTCGGGGAATAATGCTTTCATATTGCTGACGTGTTACACTTTTCTCCAAGTATTTTCTGCTTATTTATTTATATATATATTTTGTATATAAAATTAAAAGAAGACATGGTGACAGAGCTTGAGTAGAGTGATAACTGGGCACAAATGTTGCTATGATGCAGTCACGGAGCAGGCTTCTTTCCAAGGAGCTCAGTTGGGTTTCTCAGAAAACAGTGAATTGGGGAAAAGAGAGGAGCGGACTAGCTCATCTGGCCATCGTAATAACAGTCACACTATACAAATGCAATGCTATATTTCTGACACTGCCAGAACTTCATCGTATCTCAGAATTTTTGGTCCATACAATGAAAGTGAATTGGTGCTAAAGAGGCAATAATCTGAAGCAATATGATAGATGTGGTGAGAAACAGATCAAGATTTAATTCCTTTTTTACTAATTCCTCTCCCTGCTCAGTCAATCTCTGCTTTAACTTTCACTTTCTTCTTATTTAGTGTTTTTGGTGATTCACAATCTTCATGCATATTGCCATCTACTAGGCAGAGAGAATCATTTATAGCAAAGATTGACTTAAATATTGATCTGTTTCTCACCCACACCTGTCATATAAATTCTGAAGTCATGGATTAAACCACTGGAGTTGTATGTATTACTTTTATGGTGATTGTATGTGCTTTTTGGCACCCCTTCATTTAAATTGAATGGACCTACAGAGCTGAAATATTCTTCTAAAAATCTTAATTAGTGTTCTGAAGAAAGAAAGTCAGATCGCATGTGGGTGAGTAAATGATAAGAGAATTTTCATTTTTGTGTGAATTACTGTATTTCTTTAAGTAGCTCATGGGGGGACACATTGTACTCCTTTTGAGATACAATTTTTCACATTGATTTGGTTCTTGAATCTTTTATGCCCAGACATAGTTGTGTTCTCATTCTAATGCATGATGAAGTTTGTGACTGGTGGAATGTTCTGCTCTGCAAATGTTGTTACTTTTCTATTTTATAAAGGCTAAGCATAATTATAAATAATTTTATCATCTCTACTTTCCTGGTAATTTATTATGGCAATTAACACACTCTCTACATCAGGGGTCAGTTTTATTAAAAAATGTTATATTATAAATATTATTATTAAAAATTCACTGTTTTATTATATTACATTAATACTTTTAAAACTACTCTAGTTATTCAACCAAAAGTAGTGAGTGTTTTTCTCATTTCCTTGTTAATGTTGTTTGATTAATAGCCTTTATATGACATAGCCTACTAGACAGTGCTCAATTCGGTTACATGTACACTACTATTTATGCAAATACGCTTTTTGTCCCACTCTTTAAATTCACTTTAGACACAAATTAATGCATTTGCATTAAATCCTCATCAAGATGGGAATTGTTGGAATTATAAAGTGTATTTAAACATTTAGTCGCGTAACTGCATTAGCACTCAAACATTGCTGCCTTTTAATCAAAGAACACACAGCTACAGACGTCAGGAAATAAAAAGTAAATTTTTTATATTTCATCTAGATTAACCAACCAGGGGTGCTCTTGCTATCACAATTGTTGTAATGAACACCCCTAGATGTTTTAGATGTAAAATATAGGCTAAAATAGAAAACTAAGCAAAAGTTTGATCGAGAACATCTCTCTTTTTTCAGATAAACATTTCAATAATTTTATTGCCTAGCCCTATTGATAACATTGCATTAATCTCTCACAGCAGCCCAATAATCTCAGTGATATATAGTTAAATTACAGGTTACATTATAGACACACAGAATCTAGTAAGCGGAAATATGAATTTTACCTCAATATGTTTCTTCAAATTAGAGGCAGGATTAATGCTGATATCTGGCTTGAGCAAGTTAAACTCAATCATGCAATTTTTTTCGTTGCGAAAAGCCCTTCCAGGTGCGGCTGAGATGTTCAGCTGTAAACTATGCTTGAGGCATTCTCTACAGTTGGTGCCATATATACAGATGACATTCAAGTTTTTTATTTGTGATTTGATTTGACAGGTGTCACGAGACTCTCCCTAGCCAATCATGTTGATAGATAAAAATAAAATCAGGACAGGGAAGTAGTAAACACAGACAGTGGGAAAATAGCGCAGTATAAGTACAGATACAGTACTTAAAATATACTCAATTAATAGTAAAAGTATAACATTTTTAACCTACTCAAAAAAGTAAAATTCTTAGGAAAAAGTAGTTAATTACAGATACATGAGTATTTGAAATTAGTTAATTTACACCCCTGGCAGTGGCATATGAAGTATCCGATGTCTTACAGTTGGAGTTGGCATCATTTCATCCTCTGAAGTCTGTCGTAAAAGACTGAAGTTATGTCTGGCTAACACCGTCTGTAGTTTTTCATCTCTCACTCAGTGACATGTAGCAGTGGAGTCCAACACCAAGCAGGAACTGAGCTGGATCTGGATGGCTCTGGTACTTCCAAGAGGTTTGGGGACCTTGCAAGAATTCTCTGTCAGCAACACTTGCCTGGAGTTCGGTCCGGCAGATGCCCATGTCATCCTAAGACCTCGACCGGGCTATGTGCTCGAAGACAAAGATGTGCGGAGATCGCGACCCTTTTACTCAAAGATGCGATAGAGCCTGTCCCTGCAGTTTCTACAGCCCTTACTTCATCATACCCAAAAAAGGCGGTGGCTTGCGACCGATCTTGGACTTGCGAGTTTTCAACCGGGCCTTGCACAAACAAATTATATCTAGATGTTCACGCAGAAACACATTCTAACATATGTCCGGCATCAGGATTGGTTCGCAGCGGTAGACCTGAAGGACACGTACTTCCATGTCTCTATCTTGCTTCGACATCAACCCTTCCTATGGTTCGTGTTCGATGGCCAGGCATATCAGTACAAGGTCCTCCCCTTCGGCTTTAATTGCCCCCTATTGGCCCATGCGGACTTGGTTCTCGGATCTCACGCTCCTCGTGACAGCCCCTCCCTGGCGAATTCCCCTGAGGAAGGACCTTCATCAGTATGACTGCCCACACCTGCGTCAGCTGTTCACGTACACAGTTCAGCACATGGTGTGATTGAATAGTGACCCCTAGTGTCGCTTCATTCGGCACAACGTTGAGTGAGCGACAGACGGGGACAACTGTTGTAACCTCCGTTCCCTGATAGTGGGAACGAGATGTTGTGTCCCCCCGGCCACGACGCTGTACCGAGCCACTGTAATGGCCGAACCTTATTCTAGGCTCCTCGGTGCAAAACCTGAATAGATGCACAATTCCCTCCTTTTATACCTGTATGTCTGGGGGAGGGACATGCAAATTCTGTCTGCCAATTTCTCATTGGCCTTTTCTCAAGTTCAGAGGTAACCGAGGCCTTCAAGAAAGACCCCTAGTGTCGCTTCAATCGACACAACGTCTCATTCCCTCCATCAGGGAACGGAGGTTACAACAGTAATCTAGAAGTTTCTGCTTCTCCAATAATGTCTTTGAGAGTACTAAGCAACAATAAATATTTTAAAACTTTTCAAATTTGTGAAGAGACATTGAATGTCTCATAATATCTTTTAATTAAATATTACCTTATTGTTTATGTATATCATAGACCCCAGTTATTAAACTAATTTAAATTAAAAAAAATGCTTAGACCTAAATATAAATGATTCCTTTTATTACTTTATGTTATCAAAGCAACTGCAAGCTTTTTTCTCTCATCCAAATACATGTTTTCAATGTTTATTGTGCACACCTCCTGTTTTTTTATGTAGCAAACTCATAAAATCACCCCTCTGTGATGCTTTCTGCAACTCTTTTCATGTGGAGAGCAAAGCGGCGCTTGATGCTGGTATTGAACAGAGCATTGACGCCTCGACTCAACTCATGTGAAATGTGCTTTACAATGACGAAAGAACATTATTGAAACACTAAATTATTATTATTTGTCCATTATTGTGGTCTTTTCTGATAAAAGCCATACTCAGCAGTTTAAATAGGCTACTGTAGGAAAATTATACCGTAGATCTGCTTTGTGTTTATAATTCTTATACTGAAGTCACTAGATTTGTAGCCATGCAAGTTTTAAGAAAGGAGAAGGTAAGGACGTTATTGAAACTCACTAATGTTAGACTATTATTGTTGTCTATTTGGATGAAAAATAATGCTCAGACTGAAGGAAGACTATAGATCTGCTTTGTTCTTTTAATGCTTATACACTATAAAGTATCTTGGTAGATTTTGGTCATGAACAACTCAAAATGATTCACTGATTCACTAATAGCACATAAGATGCTCATTTGTAGCCACCTAGTGACATTTTCAGAAGGGGTCATTGAACTAATCAAATAATAAAATTGAACACATTTGTGAAACAGAAGCAAGCCTCACCAAAATATTCTTTATTTTGCAGCTAATTCTGCACAATTGTAAACTTGAATAAACTTGAATCATTAAAATAGTTGGAATTGGTGCTTTTAGCTTGTTCTTTAAAAAAATATCCCCAGTAAAAATGTACATGGACCAGTGATTGCCCCTCATGAGTTTGCATCCCTTTAATTTGTTGTGGCATTGCAAGAACATATCTACAAATTAGAAAAGAAGCAAATTTGTTGTCTTTTCATTACCAATTTAGCGCTCTTGCCACCTGTGACCTCATACAGTGTAACCTACCTATGTGACTTTTTTTTTTGCATAGTCGAATTTCAAACATTACAAGTAAACACTTGCTTCTAAGACGGACAGAAAACGTGAACTTTTTAGTCGTAAAAAGGTTGGGAAACACTGCTCTCACCAATAATATAACAACAATTTTAGCCAATCAACTGTATAAAAGACATAACAAGCACATAAAGCTACAGTCACAATAATTTATATAAAAAATATAAAAACTTATGCTGCTGAAAGCACACGGTAGCTCCAGATTGAAATTAAAATGTCCAAACCTTATATTAATAGAATAGTAATAGCTCAACAAACTGCACAATTTGAAGTATCATTCAGCTGAATCTGGGAGACTGTACTGGATGTGACCTTGCCTTAGCTAGTACCACTAATAGTTTAAAAGGTATAATAAATCCTTGTTACACCATTTTTTTTTATCATTAAGTGACATACGTTACCATCCTTGGGTTTCACCAAGCAAATATATGAGACTGTTATACATTTCCATTGGCTGTCTTTGTTGTGCTTTGCAAAATGGGAACAGAATGATGTTAATAATTGTAATTCTGTTTCTAGCTCATATCTTGCGCATTAAGAGCCCAGTATGTCCAGGTGTATCAGTGTCTGGTAAGGTTATGGCAAGGCCATGCTCACTGAGCCTGTATGTAGACAGGATATTCAATGTTGTTTACTGAAGTCACAGAAGAACCAGATCCTATTCCACATTGCTCTTTTTGTTGCAATTTCTTGTAATAATAACGATAATTGTCATGTTGAAAGCAGATATCTCTCACATCTACAGTACAGGCTAATAGTTTTGACATTCTTGTCTAAGAAATGTTTCCTCTTCAGTTCTCAAGCATTGGCCTGGAGGATAATATGTTTGTGTCAACAATTGTGAAAATGTATAAAAAGTTTCATAATCATGACAGGAAAACCATTAGAGACTGCTGAAATTAGACTTTTGTAAACTAGACTTTCCTTTGCCCAATCGTTCAAATATATATATATTCAATTCGATCAGGAAAACCATTGTATATCACTCCAGTGGAAGCTTTGACATGTGTTCATAGCTGGATGTATTTATCCTCTTTTATCTCTCTGTTGGTCAGGAAGGCGGCAATTACAGGGTTTTCATATATTGTGTGGGCAGCAGAGACAATCTCTCCTCCCCTTAGTAAATGATGTTATACTGAAACACAGTAGCACCCCACTGTTTCTCAGACGGCCAGTAAATTTCATTAGAAAAGCCAAGATAGGATCAGAACGCTTTCTCCGAGTCTGGTTGAAGAACTGGTTACAATAAGACCACAAGTGTGGACGCATAGCAATAAAAAATCATGAATGATGGACAAAAAGAAAATATACAGATAATGCAGGGAGATCTAGTTTGTGTTTTGTATGTTTGGATAGACACTAACCCTAAATTTAAATTGCTGGAACTTTTGCTAGTGTACTCTGATATTATCCCACATATCAGGACACTTATTTATCAGTAAAGTATACATTATAAAATCAGTAAATGATAAATAAAAACAGGATAAAACTGTAACACGTGTGTGTGTGTGTTTGTGTGTGTGAGTGTATTTATCACTTTGTGGGGAAAAATGTCCCCATAAGGATAGTAAAACCCAACATTTTTGACGTTGTGGGGACATTTTGTCAGTCCCCATGAGGAAAACAGCTAAAATCATACTAATATTATGTTTTTGAAAATGTAAAAATGCAGAATGTTTTCTCTGAGGGTTAGGTTTAGGGGTAGGGTATGGGTTAGGGATAGAATATATAGTTTGTACAGTACAAAAACCATTATGTCTATGGAAAGTCCCCATAAAACCTGGAAACCCAACATGTGTGTGTGTGTGCGCGCTCATGTCCGAGGACTTTATGTATGCAAACACTCATCCATATGTGTGCTCATCTAAAGGATTGGGATATTCCTGAACACTAAATACTTCTGCATTTTGTAGTCTAATCCACCAATAAAATGCAAAGAACATTGTAAAAGTAAATTAAGATTAAATAATAGCAAAACAAAAAAGTTGTCTGATTCTAAATATCAAATTTAATGAAATGCTTTATTAGTAAAACAATACAATTAGCCTAAGAATTTGATTAATTCCAAATTCTATGAACTTTAAATGGATTCATATTTCACATGCATATAGCTAAAACTACACTAGAACTACATATAATTACCTACTGTATGGTAAATGGTCTGCACTTATATAGCACCTTTTTAAGCCTTAATGGTATTCAAAGCGCTTTACACTGTGACTCATTCACTAATGGTGGCAACTGTTATGTAAGGTGCTACCCTGCCATTGGGAGCAACTTGGGGTTCAGTGTCTTGCCCAAGGACAATTCGGCATGTGGAGTCATGTGGGCTGGGATTCGGACCACCAACTCTACAATTAGTGGCCAACCCGCTCTACCAACTGAGCCACAACCACCATAATATGTCTTTATATTTTGGTACATACATCAAATGAACATGTTGGACAACAGCAGCAAGAGAAAGTGATTAGACAAGTTACATAACAATAAATATCATTGCATTGCAAATGAAAAGTGTGTGACATCCACACATTTTTTTTAAAACGTACATAAAAACTTTGCGATTATAATATAAGTAACAAAAACACAATTTGAATCTGGCAGCAAGCAAATCCTGATTTGGCCAAAAGACAACTATGACCATAAAGACTAATTTATACTTATTGGGTGAACAGGCTTCTTTTAGTTTGCCTAAAAGGCATGACAGTTTGCAATGATCTTTTTCTTCTGCCAAGGTGTTCTTTTGATGATATGTTTTCCTATTCTCGCACATCTCTGAAATTCTGTCCTAGAAGAACACATCATGATGAAAAGTGTTAATCATTGGTTAAAACGAATGTGGGTCTGCCAGCTAAGGAGTAGCTTTAGTAAGTCAGTTCACTCAGCTTTGGAACACTCCTAGGCAGATCATTTTCTATGTAAACAAGTGGCATGTCAGTGTGGAGTGGTGGTGGCGTAGTGGGCTAAAGCCCTGTTAAGCAGAAGGTTGTTGGTTCAATCCCCACAGCCACCACCATTGTGTCCTTTGAGCAAGGCACTTAACTCCAGGTTGCTCTGGGGGGATTGTCCCTGTAATAAGTGCACTGTAAGTCGCTTTGGATAAAAGCGTCTGCCAAATAAATGTCAAATAAATTGATCTTGTAAAATATTTAATTATTTTGGTAGAACATCCTTTAGACCCCACACATTTCTGGGGTCTCTGGTTCTACAATGTCCTCATCCCTGCCCAGTTTTGAAGAGACTATTCTAACTGTTTAGAATTTTTTCTGCCATCTATTGCTGTACTAATATTAAAGTACTATTGCTGCCAACGTGGCAAGTTATAAAAACTATTCAAAAATATATATTATATAATTTCATAGCCATATGAAAGCACTGTATAAGCTACGTATTATTTACCTGGACCTTTGCTGGGATGGAAATGTAGAAATCGGACCTCTTGGTACTTTAATTGAGTACCCCTGTCCGATAGGGTGCTTTAGTTCATCCTGTAGAAAAGAAAAAGTTTGTCTCCATCTATAATATTTTAGGCTTGACACACAACCCACTTAAGCCTCCCAACCTCGATTGAGATCAAGATAGTATTACTAGACTACAATATGAGTTGTTTGCTCTCCATAATGCCCGTTATACAGTATATTAATCCTTTCCATTTTGAGCCTCTCTCATGGACGAGAACGGTAAATATTACGACACATGCTGAAAGCTAACTGGATGTCCGGGGATTAGAGTTTGAGAGAAGGCATGGGAGAGATCATCTACATATCCTCTGTTTTGGCACATCATAAAGTGCAGTTGATGGTGCTGTGGTGTTTTGATGAGCGCCTGGAGTATTTACTGAAAACCCAGCTTAACCTGCATTTAGTTTGTAATTAGATAGAGCAGTCGCACACCCCTCTCGGCACAATAAAAGAGATTTACACAGAACTGTTCCAATTTGCTTTTGTTTGTGTGATTGTAGTTCATAATGACGTGCAAAGTAAAGTTATCATGGAGGAAAGAGGTGAATTGAGGTACCCAAAAAATGCAAGCGAGAGAGAGGGAGAGAGAGAGAGAGAGAGAGATAGAGTGAAATACCCATAATACAAAGTTAAACTACAGTTAAGCCACATATTTGAAAAGAAGCTAGCTAGTAAAGGTGTGGCTACTTTTAGTTAGTAGTTTGTAGTTTAGTTTGCTACTTCTCCTTAGGTAAGCTCTTTATGGTACTGTTCACTCAAAATGTAAATTCTGTAATTTACTCACCCTCATGTCATTCCAAATCCATATCACTGTCTTTGTTCTGTGGAATATGAAGGAGGAGGATAAAAAGAGAGAATGATCATGTGTCCTGGTTGCTCTACAAGTTAGTGGCATTGCTAATTTGGTTGACCCTTATATGAAGTGTCCAGGGAACTCTCAACCTCAGTCATCATTCTCTTTCATTAAATGTAAGTGAATGGTGATCGAGATGTGTTAATTTTCACCAATGTTTTTTGTGACAATATTTGTCTTTTGTCGAAAATGTCCTTTAAATTTAGTCAATATTTCCTCATATTATATACATTAATTTTAGTCAATTTTACTCTGACTAAAATGGCATATCATTTTAGTCTACAAAAATAACATTTTAGTTGACGATAATGTGCACAATGACAAAAAGCATGTATCAGACTGTAATAGACCAAACTTTAAACAAATATGATTTTTTTTTCGATTACATTTTAGAATACATTTTTTAACTCATATTTTAAAACTTCAAATCAAATTGCATTTCAAAATAACAATATTTAAAAAATTATATTTAAAATAAATACAATTGTATTTATGTTCTAAATATACACTCCAAAAAATAAAATTCCAAAATTCATTTGTGTAGTTTTGAACAATCTTTAATGAATAAAACTCAAAATATTTTTGTTTTTAATTACAGATTAAAAATTACTCAAATCAATTGGATGGAATTTCGTTATGAAATTAAAATGCGTAAATCTTAAAACTGCGTAGCTATATAATCTCACATAAACAGGATGCCTTTGAGTAAAAGGGATGTTTCTCTGATTTTCTATCATTTGTATTGTTTTCCTGTAAAAATATCTAAAAATCCTTAAAACAATATCAATGTGATTGATCTTGTTTTAGAAACAACATTGCATAAGATATTTTCTTTTTTTCAGAGAATGTATTTTTAATAAGTGTATTGTGTCTTACTGTACTGGCAGAGTTTTTATAGTCAAAACAAGTGAAAAAAGTCTACCAGTGCTGAAGAAGTAACCCAAAGTATTTGTAATATATTATTAATCCAAAGTAATATATTACTGACCTTGAGTATATATATATATATATATACATTTAGCAGGGAAATACATTTACAATGCAAATTATTGTTACTCCAGGGATGCTCATGCACAGACACTGGAAATGTCCCGCCCCTTAATGAAACAGAAAAATATTAATAGTTAGCAAATATCCAATCGGGTCTGAAATGTATGTTCTGATTGGTAGATCAGCTTAGTTGGACTGTCTGTCTTGCCAGTGCCGATGCGCTCCCGCAGCTCTCTGAATGTTTAAAGAGAACCACTGTACACTTTTTAAAAAGTTCCGGGTCAAAAGTCTACTCATTGTTCTGGCAGCCATACGTATCATCACTAATTTCAGGTGGGCATATGCAAAATCCTAAAAAAGATAGGTGGGCATAAGGCATATACCTGCATATGTCCTAGACTACGCTTCTGTCCAGGAACTGTTTCTCTGATTTTCTATCATTACCTCTACAAGGCACTGATCCCTGAATGACCCTTGTGATGGTGCAAGTGCTTGTCTGCTTATGTCTTTCAGCATACATGTTAAGATAAGCAGAAGAAGAAATAGTTCCCATCCTTCACCACAAGTATTTGCTAATATAGCCTAATCATTTCTTTTTATATCACTTTAAAGCTTATGATTATTGTTCATGTTCATTGTAACCAAATAATAATATCCCTTGTTTAAAAGGAAATACAATTAGAACCAATATTTTTGTGTGAGGATCGATATTTTTGATACAACATTAGCATCAGAGGTATCGATGCTTTAGGATCGATCCCTATGAAGGATGTGAATCACCAAAAACAGAAGAAGACGAATGTGAAAGTAAAGTGGAGACTGAATGAGCAGAGAGGAAAATTATAGTAAAAAAAGACTTAAATATTGATCTGTTTCTTACCCACTCCTATCATATCATTTCATTTAGGTTGCCCTTATGTGGATTTTGGAGCTTGAAAATTTTGGCTTCCATTACATTTACATTTATGCATTTGGCAGACGCTTTTATCCAAAGCGATTTACAGTGCACTTATTACAGGGACAATCCGCCCGGAGCAACCTGGAGTTAAGTGCCTTGTTCAAGGACACAATGGTGGTGGCTGTGGGGATCGAACCAGCAACCTTCTGATTACAGTTCAGTGCTTTAGCCCACTACACCACCACCACATCCATTCACTTACATTGTATGGACCAGCAGAGTTGAAATATTTCTCTAAAAATCTTCATTTGTGTTCAGCAGATCACACATCTAAGATGGTATGAGGGTGAGTAAATGATGAGATAATTTTCATTTTTGGGTGAACTAACCCTATAAGTAATTAACCTGTAAAGAAAGTTCATTGTACAGGTGCACAAGTAACTGGATGAAAACATACATTGTTAGTGTATTGTTAATATCTTGCAGTATCCATTTTTTGTCAATAGTATGTTTTAATTCAAATCATTGAATTATTGTCATGACTATCATCTTTTTTTGTCCCATCTTCATTGACATAATAAAATAAAAAAACCTTTGTCAGCAAACATTTTCGTCGAGATTAACATGGACTGAGACAAACACACTGCCTAACACCTCCTTTTGTGTTCCTCTAAAGAAAGCAAGTCATATGATTTTAGAATGCCACGAGGGTGGGTAAATGATCATAGAATTTAAATTTTTGGGTGAGCTGTCCCCTTAAGAAGATGAGAAGTAGAATAAATGATGTTATCAGCTTTTCCTTTGTGATATTTCTTCCTGTCATTTCTGTTTATTACCAATCACATCAGCAAAGCTTCAAACATTATGAAATGTGAAGAAAACAACTCAAGGTGACATTCTGGTAAAGAGTGCAACCCACAAATGCCTGAAAGTCTACAGCTACGAAAGAGCTAAAATCATTCCCTGCTGCTATAACAACATCAAAACTGCGATACAGTTGGAGCTTTATTTAGTCTAAGAAAAATTCAGTGTGACAGCCGCTAGAAACCAAGAGCAATTCTCTCTTTTTGCAGATGTTCAATCCATCATCACCTGCAAGATAGTTCTGACAGCATCATCTGTGGAAAAGGTGTGATTACAATAATTAGGGTTTAGAGGTACCATTTAATGCTTAAATGAGTTAGAGGACAAGAATGAGAGATCTTTATGTGTGTAACGTGATACAAACATAACAGTAATCCTCTTTTAACAAGATGAGTGATCAAATCTTTGGTCAGGTTGTCGAAGGCGTACAATCAATGGTGGTAATTTAGCCCCCAATGCTAGTGGCAGCACCCCATACATCCTTCTCATTTATCACACACTCCGAGCTGGAGACAGAAGCAATGCCTCAGGCCGAGACTGAGAGAGAGGAAAATGAGGAAAGGAAAAGATAGGGAGTGCTAATGAGGAGAGAGAATAGGACAATATATTTCTGTCAATTTGCCTGTGTCAGATAAATGGTGGAACAGGATTTTGATGTAGAATGTTTCATGTTTTTGTCTTTTCATAGGTTCTTTAGTGGTACTTGGTAAGGGAAGCATCCCCATTACTGTTGCTCATAATAAAGTGTTTGTGATTTGTACAAACCCCTAACTTAAAGTATTAAACCTTGGTACACAATTCATAAAGCATTGTTTGTGCTATGAATGATAACTTAAATTGTGCATCTGGTTGAGGTGTGATTTTACTTAACCGATTAGACTAAATTACCATTTTTGCATGGTTGACGCTAAAATGGGTGAAAAAAATGCCATTGACTTGTTTTTGGCTACTCTACACACCCCTGAGAAGGACAATGCCAAAACGCTCACTCCCCGGATTACAAGTGCTTGGCCTGCCTGCAGTCCTGACCTATCTCCAATTGAGAATGTGTGGCGGATTATGATTCACACAATACGGCAATGGTGGTACCATACAATTGCGCTTCCAATAAGAATTGCACTTCTTATTTCCCAATATATCTTCCTCAAAAGTACTAAATGATTAGTTACTGGAAAAGTTAAAAGACCGCAACCATTAAGAGGAACCAGAATCTGTAAATTCCCTATGATTCCCATACCGAACTCACAACATCATAACATTGTGGTGGCACGTTTTGCATGTGAAAACCACTCACATTTTTCTCTGTAAAAATGTAGTTTACATGCAGTATTGCACTCATTCCAGAGATAAGTGGAATTAGGATTTTCAGGCTTCAATGCTTGCTGAAGAATGGATTCCAGACTGCATGGTTTTGGCAGCAAATGTGATCAAAACACTTTAGCATTGTGTCCAAACTAGGCATGACACAATGAACGATACATTTTAATCCAAGGATTTCATTTCAATACAATAAATGGTCTCATTTTGTATTTGTATGTCAATTTTATTGAAAGCACACATAAATATGATTTGGATAGACACTGATAGAATATCAATGTATGAATGGCAAATAAAGCAATATAAAAAAATATATATATATATATATATATGTATGTAGGGTACAACAGGCTAAAAGCCCCCCAGGGTAAAAGGCACTTTCCATTTGCAAATTATGCACTTATCAGAATAATCGTAATTTGCGTTGCGTTACTTGTGTTGTGAACACACTGTTTCCATAATAAACACGCTACACACAATGATGTATCCTTTCATGGAAAAATGTATATGTTTCTTAAGCATGAAGAATTTGGAGTACATTTACATTTACATTTATGCATTTGGCAGATGCTTTTATCCAAAGCAACTTACAGTGCAATTATTACAGGGACAATCCCCCACAGCAACCTGAGTTAAGTGCCTTGCTCAAGAACACAATGGTGGTGGCCATGGGGTTCGAACCAATGACCTTCTGATTAATAGCCCTGTGCTTTAGCCACTACGCCACCACCACACCAAACACAGTACAGTAGGCTAAAAGTTTGGTATTGGTATTGGCTAAAATATATTATTTGCAATGACTAAAATGTTATTGCAGATAAATATTAATGAATATGACATGACGAAATATTGACTATTTTTAAAGTAAATTTTCATCAAAAGACTAAAGCTGACTAAAACAAAAAATGAACATGGCAGTTGATGAACAAGTGAAAAGCAAGTGAAACTGTAGGCCTAATAACACTGTAAACTAAGAACATAAAACAAGCACTTATGGGGATAAAATATACTTTATTAAACATGGAAATAATATGTACAAGAAGTCAATTTCAGAAGTCATACATATTAATAAACATGAGCAGTAACTTCCCCTGACAACGGATCATGATTGTTAAACACACGGGTAATGTTCGATTCATAAAAGCATGACAACTCTACCAGACAACATACTGTATACAATTCCGTGCATTATAGCAGGTAAACAACTTTGCCAAACAGTTAACAGACAAACATCCATATTCCAGACTGCAGCGATGTCATTGTGACTGACTGAACAGAATAGCGTCCTCAGTCAGAACACATGACAGCTGGCACTTCTTTCCTGTGTTTACGGAGATGACATCATGACGCAAAGAGGAACAACGTAAGCAAGCGATTTCATGCCAAATCTGACCCGACAGCTTAAAATACAAATAACCGAAATGAATTGGGCTAACGTAAGGACATTCTCTTGAACACTGACCGTTATGTACAGGCATTGTTTAGCGTTGCGAACCCTCTCTCTGTGTTTTCATCAGCATCTCCCGCTGAACGCGCTTACATGCTCTTGAGAACGTAGAGGGGGAGAATATGACGACTGGGCCCGTGACTTATTATTCCTTTTCAAACAAATTAATTTACTATTATTACTCAATATTTAATGAAATAAATGTATTTTTTCAATCTTGAAAAAAAAATCCTTAAAGGTGCACTTAGTAATCTTTTTACTAAGTTGTAAGTATCAAACTTAATAGTTTAATTTTATTTATTTATTTTTTTGCATCTGTTTGTGTCTTTGACCGTTGCGCCATGTATCGTTCTTTTCCCCCCAGCATTTTGTGCAGGAACGATGCACTTTTTTATGCCATGTTAAAAGTTAAATGGACTTCTGTTAAACTGATAAAAATGTGTATCAGGACCCATGTGTTATGTTTTATTTGTTGCACTTTTTCTTAGATCTTTGATTGCAAGAACGTGTTTGGTCTGAATGGCCCCTAGGAATACAAATGAGATCATGTAAGACATTAGGGTTAGGTTAGGTTAGGTTAGGTTAGGTTAGGTTAGGTTAGGTTAGGTTAGGTTAGGGTAGGGTTAGGGTTAGGGTTAGGGTTAGGGTTAGTGTTAGGGTTAAGATTTTAAGGGTTGGTAGTGTAATATTTATTTCCCACCCACAGTAAAATCTCACTGGTTCAAAATCCTGCTCCACATAGCTATACATTACACATATGGTACTGTATGTTCTGATTGGCTGCAATTTTGCTGCTTAACACAATATTCTGATTTCTGTGAGGAAAGAAAAGTTACTTGACCTGGAAACTCCCAGTCCAGTATCACCTAGTTAGGACACTGAAAGCCAAATATGATTACAAGATATAAAGTCACAAGATGTCAAAAATGCCGTCTTTTCAGCTGTACACAGTGAATTAGACTTCAATGAAGGGCAAATTATTTTGAGATTTAATTTTGAAGACCAGTGTCAGTTCATTACATAGTTTCCATTAAAGAGGAAAAAAATAGCATCATTTGCATTTTGTCGCTTTAGGTCTGTCAGTTGACTGGCCACTTTGATTTATCACATTCTTTTCATTATCAAAAGTGTCCTTGACATCATTACGCAGATCAATCAACTTCTATTGATCCAGAGAGTGACAAGAAGTTCTTGTTTATTTTATGAATTGTGTTTGATCAGTGATCTCAGAAAACCATTGGTAAAATGTGCTGTCGGTCCACGTTCAAATTACCCTGCTATTTCGCAATAATCTCATGATTACTCTGTGTTTCTCCAGCACCGGTTTGGGGCTCTACTGTATGTAGGTCAGTGAAAAGCTGTTGACGTTGCTGTGAAAGGTAGATTCACACCAATCCCCTGCCACTAAAGTGAGAGATGAACTTGGTAAAAGAGCGAGAGAAAAACATATAAACACCTTACAGGCAACATATCACACAACCAACACACACAGAAGAATCTTTTCTATTTTCAGATACTAAAGTTGTGCTGTTATTTAACACTGCTTTTGCACATTGACAAAATGTTACTTGAGCATAATTGCTCTGGTCTGCTGCTTAATTAGACTTAAATAACTTTAATTAGCTTAGTATGTACTTCATGTCATAATCATCATATGACCATTTTAAACTGTTTTGTCAGGTAACCTAAATATGTGCTTCATGTGGGAACATATATGCGTATACAGTATTTGTATATATACATATATATATATATATGCTGGTACGGCTATCCTTATGAGGACTCTCCATAGACATTAGACATAGACATATTCCGTACACAATATAAGAAGCAGTATAAGCAGTATCACACTCACAATCGTGCTATATGGCCCTACATCAGCACTGTTGTGATTCAACCGCAGGCACGAAGCCGCAGTCCTAAACGAAACAATGTTTGTTTGAAAATGTAAAAATGCAGAAAGTTTAAAAACTGTATAAAAATCATGTCCATGGTTCTCATAAGGATAGCCACACCAACATCTGTGTTTGTGTGTGTGTGTGTGTATCTGAGAAAGAGATGCATAAATGAAGACAGATAGATGGCTGACATTAGGGTTCAATGACAAAGTGAGAATTTTGTCCTTCCATTACAGCAGTCTTACACTGCAGTCAATGTTTCTGTAACCTAATAACAGTGTGGATATTACTGCTGCATACGCATACATACAGTTAAAGATCAAGTTTCAGGTTTCTTCTCACTGCCAGAACAGATTTCTAGTCTATCGCTCTTTCTAAATCCTTTCAGCCACACTCTTTTAGCAGTCTGTCCATGGCTGTCCGTCTTCAGCTGTCCGTTATCCCATTAAACAGGTGTCTGCTCTCTGCGTCTGTTCCTTAACACCCAACAGGATTACTTCATAAATGCCAGCCACCTCAGATATGGTGTGGCAAGTGCATAACACCCATTTGGAGACCTGATCCGTTCCTTGAGGGATGAAAATTATGCCACGAGTGTCTCAGAGGAGGGTGACCATCATCAAGTGCTTAGTCACATTGTATTTCGTCCATTTGAGTTGGTAGTGCTCCAGTTTCCTAGAATTTTGTAGTTCGTAACATTTTTAATTAATATTCAAGTTCAACTAAACTTTTAACTGAATGCAACTGCAGTTCTGTCATAATTTCATCACCCTCATGAGGTTCCAACCCGTATGACATTAGGAGTTATTTTCGTTACTATAACAACGGACTGTGGGCACGTTTTCTCTCAGAATCTTCAAATTGAAAGAAAAGTTGTGCATACCGAGAGGAAATTAATTAACTATTCAGTAAAGAAATGTTAGTGTAGGAATAGTGGTGCATGGAGTGAGAAAAAATGCACGTTGCAAATGCATGTTACCAATGACAAAATAATAATATCCAATCAGTAAGTTGACCAATCAGAATACAATTTTCAAGCAATTTGCATTAATATTCACAAAAATAAAGCCTTAAATAATACGTTCACAATCACACTCTTATGTGCTGATCAATAACACCTGTTCTATCAGGAAGACTTGAGTGAAATTTAAGATGACATTTATTTGATGAATATAAAACAGAAAAGTAATGTCTCTCATTGGCGTAGGCTAAAGTGGTCCAAAGAAGTTGTGCTCGGAACCGTTATGTCCTGCCGGAGATAGGAGGCGGGGTCGAGGAGCCTACCACCGTGCAGGACTGGACTCAACTGGTGGTGGTGGGGTGATAGATTGTGAGCAGACTTATAAAGCAATGGCTTACATGTGATTGGCTGGGAATTACCCAGCTAATGGTGCGATGATGTAGAATGGAATTAAATGACAACATTTACATTTATCTTTCATTTCTTGCCTCAGCATGGGACATGTGTTGGAGACAACTAAAAGCTAAGCTTATGGCTTCAGTCCTACAGCTGCTGGTAAGCAACATACATTTTCATGTAACCAAATGTATCCTAATAGTTAAAGAGAGCTGAATTGTGAAGGTGTAGCACATGGTCGGAGAAGGAAAATTATATTTAAAGGGTGTTGATGGAGAGAAGCAGAATGACAAAGCCATAATAGTTGTAATACATCTTCTACCCAAAATAGAAAAATTACTCATTCAATTCAAATTCCACCATTAAGAGCACTGTCCAATGAATCAAAGATTGGTGTCCTTTTACTTTGCTTAATACAGACACAAAAATAACACTGTAAAAGGATTCAAAAAGCCCTCAATAGTCTAAACTTTGAGATGCTAGTTACTATTTATGCCAAACAATTCACTCCTTTAATCACACTCGGAAATGAGCAAATCTCCATTGGTCATAGGAGAAAGGAAAAGTCAAACTTTAAAAGCTTGGCTACTGTTCTGATGCACATTAAATCAAGGCCATCCATTATACTACCTGCTCTTAAAACTCAGTGGATTTAATTCACATCTGATGTATGTTGGAATATATAGAGCTATAACCGGCTTTGAGACCTGTTATCTTGGCCGACCTCCGCCCTCGCACGCCACTCATGTAAAACATTTTCCCCAACAAGTAACGCAACTAACCTCGGCTGCTGAGAACATGCTCCACATATTTATATAAAGAATTAAGACACAATTGTACATGAAAGATTGAATCGTGTCATATAGACCTTTTGAAAAATGTGGAAGTCATGGTGGCTTTGAATGTTTTATCCAACACATAGCAGCCTTCAACCATGACTTTGCTTTCAGCATGAAAACTTTCTATTTCACAACAGGGTTTTTTGTTCAATATATTCCTGCTGCTTGTCATCCTTATATTTAACTTTTAATGGTAGCACGTCCTGAAGAAAAGAGAATTGAATAGGTTTATTGAATCTGGATTGATAGAATTGCAAGCATTCCTGAGATCTGTAAAGATAATTAAAAATAAACTTTAGTTTTTTTTTTTAATTTGGCAGGAAGGCATGAAAATGGATTTCACTTTCATTTTGGAATCCCAATTTGAAATAGTATAAATTAATTTGATTAATGTTGCATTTTATTTATTCATGGATCTTCAAGGTCATTGGCTCACCAAAGTCAAACACTTGTGAGTCTCTGTGTTTAAAGCCTCTCGTTAATTAACAGAAGGCTATATAGCATCTCATTTCTATGCAGTGCATTTTCATGTCCCCATCAAATACTTTATACATTATAGAAAGAATCAAAATCACTACAATTAATTTAACTGATAATCACTATATACATAGGTTTATCTATAACAAACAAAAGCTTGTTCCTTAATGGAATATTCTGGGTTCAACACAAGCTCAATCAACAGCATTTGTTGCATAATGTTCATTACCACAAAACATTATTTTGACTCGTCCCTCATTTATTTAAGAAGAAGATGAAGAAGAAATTGCTCTGAAATCTTCTTGATTTCAGTGTGATAACATTGCGTACAGGGCTTACCATCTTCCGTCGTCATCACAACAAAATTGTAATTTGACATATAACTTTACACAAAATAGAAAGTTAGTAAGTCATTTTATCACACTAAAATCATTTAAAAATATATCATGTTTACACTTTGTTATTATACTGTTGAAACCATGTATTTCATTGTTCATGGACTGGCCCCATTTACTACTATTTTAAGTGCCTTAGTGTAGCTGCAGTTAACAGCATTTTTAACTAAGGAGGGGTGAGTTAAAACATTTTTTTTTTGTGGTAATCAACATTATGCCACTAATGCTGTCAAACAAGCTTAACTTGTTGAACCTAGAACATTCATTTAATGACATCATCATCTGGGAAGTGACACCAATTTTGGTGGAAAACATCATCAAAAACATCAGTAAGTATTCACAATGTATTTTATGAATGATGTGATATTTTGTGAAATTAGTTGGTTTGTCTCACTCTAAAATACTCCATGCTGTTAGATAAAATGACAGAAATCTGCATAATAACATCATTTCAAAAGATAAGAAAAAATATCAAAATTACTTTCAACATGTCACTGTCATATACACTACCTAACAAAGTGCAAAATGTAGCCATTGCACATTAATATTTACTTCCTTGCAAGGTCAGGGAGGACAAGGAACAGGTCATCCTCGTGGCACCCTACTGGCCCACCCAGACTTGGTTCTCAGAACTCACGCTCTTCCTGACAGCCCCTCCCTGGCGAATTTCCCTGAGGGAGGACCTCCTCTCTCGGGGACGGGCACCAGTGACCAGACCTCCTGGAATCTCCATATCTGGCCACAGTGGCGTTTGTTCGCAAATTGGTTTTCTTCCAAATAATTCAGATGCATCATTAGTTCAATGCGTGCTGTGTATGTGTGTGTGAGCGAGAGTGCACACTCACATGCAACTGACTGATGGTGAGAAAATGGCACATTTAATGCAAAAATTTGTTATACGGTCCTGTCCATTAATCATCATAATATAACATAATTACTTCCATGATCTGCAACACAATCGTGTTTTAAAAGCAACCTTCATTGACCTGACATTGTTTACACTGTAGTCCTGAAATGCAGGTGATGGCTGTACCTCTTTGGCCTGTACTGTTAAACGCTTGAGCATTGGTTCCAACTTGATCACATGAAAGCCACACATATTTTACGATATTTTATAAAATATTACAAATATTTTTAAATATTTATAGAAGGAAGGGGGACATGAACCCCACCCCAGGTTAAATAGTTGCTACATATCTGGCTTGCTTTTTACTTCAATGAAAATACATTTTTTAATTATTGAAAATATTAGGGCCATGTATTGAGATGGATTTCCTGATTCGATTCGATTCACAAGCTCTCGATTCGATTGGAGTTTATTCGATTCAATATCGATTCATATGGGTTTATTTCAGTTATAATGTCCTTTTTGCTTACATATAAAATAAATTATGTCCCAGCTAATGCTATTATTTATACAGGGGACCTTTTAACTAGGTACATTATAAAAATATACATTTTAATAAATATATTTTATTATTTATATTATATTATTTAAAATATTATTTAATATTTTTGGGTTTTCATACTTTTGGTCACATTTATGTATTCAATCAATAATTTCATAAATAATTTTTTTTACATATTTGTTATTAAATTGCATAATTTGTACTATTTACAAATGTTTACATTGATTTGTTGAACACATGCTAAAACGGCAATGGGTGAAAGGTGCCACTCGTTGCTCCTGTCAGTTTACTCAGCCTTACAGGCTCCATATGGTTAGGTCATCTGCTCCTCCCAGGAACAAACTGAGTTGTACAATGGGCACTAAAACCGGTACTGTCTCTTTAAAAAAGAACGGCATCTCTGTAAACAGCACCTTCAAATGAGCGCATGTTAACGAGACAGGACTCGAATGGCTTTACCTCATCTGTGCGATGCATGATTATAAAATGTTCCCCTTCTGTCACTCACTCGACGTTGTATCGAATGATGTGACACAAGGGTCTTCCTGGGATGCCAAACGTACCTCTGAACCTGAGAAAAGGCCAATGTCAAGTTGGTAGACAGAATTTGCATGCACCGCCCCGAACATACGGGTATAAAGGGAAGCAGGGCAGCAAGTGCCAGTCAGAATTTTTCTTCGGAGCCGAACGGTTGTGCAACACCAAGCTGAAGTTCCCCACTGTTTCACTCACCTCTGTCAGCAAGAAGCATTGCTCTAGGATCTACGTGTTTCCATATGGCGTTCTCTATCCCTGCACACTGTGCAGTCTACACCCCTGGGTGCTTCGACAACGCTTTTCACTGGTGTTCTCCTCCTAAAACTGTTTTGATTTCTCTAAAAGAGTTTGAGTTTTCCACTCACAAAAGAGCAATACACAGCGGCGTTGAATGTCCTTTTCAGGATGCGTCTTCTTCAAGATGCCTTTCTGTCCCCGTGTTGTTCCTGGATGCGGTTGATTTCTCTCCAAGACCGACGGACACAGACGCTGCCTCATGTGCCTGGGTGTGTGTGGCAGCAATCACACTGAGGCGTTGTTCGTGGATGGCTCATCTACTCATTGCAAGAACATGACCATGGTAGCGTTGCGGTCGCGGCTGTCCTTCCTCAAGGTGAATGGCAATTCAGCCAACCCCCCCCCGCATCGCTCCTTCTTCCAACGGGATTGAGGACGACCCGGCTGGCGATGAAGGCGATATAGGGATGACGACGGGCTCGGTTTTGCCGGGTAAATCCCCACGAACCACCCGCCCCCCGACACGCTTGCTCGCTTCCGTCCGAGCTCGGGATGAGTGCCTCTGGACTTGGATGATGACATCGCCACTGTGAGCCACGTGGGTCGCGTTGGGGGAGAGGTGCCCCGAGTTGTTTCTGACAGTCTACTCAGCATAAAAGGCTCTAAATGGTTAGGATTATAGACATTCATAATGCATTCTTACATTCTGAAGAAAAAAAAACACAAGATAATCATAATTAACAGTATAGGTTCTAGGAATGGTAAGATTCACCGATTCGCATCGGTGCATCGGCATAAAAGTTAACGATGCGATGCATCGATTTAAAAAAGTGTGCATCGGATACAAGTTGGCATTTGTGTCACGATGCATCATTTCTAACGTATTTGCATAGGTGAAAAACGATTTATTTATATATAGTTATTAGTAGATGCGCTATAATTATTTTATTTGGAAAGTGACCAATAATTTGTGACCAATATTTTATATGTAGATTGATTTCTCCTCTCTAAACTGTTTCTCCAGTGCGTTCTCTCATCACCACTTATGCTTTGTGAACATGACGTATCACAACACTACTGAGACCGAGGCGTGTCCTGGGAGTCACATAGAACAGGGGTGCCCAATATGTCGATCGCGATCTACCAGTCGATTGCAAAGGCAATGCTGGTAGATCACACAAAATGTAAATGTACTTTCGTTAAATTTTATAAAAATAAATATAATATATTTCCTTCTTTTAGTTTCTGTCTGACTTGCACTTGACGAGTACATTTTGACCAGGTGAGTTTTTTGTTTATTCAGTTGCCATGATAACTAGGTTCTCGCATTCCAATGGCTTCTGAAAACAGAGCGCGAAATTGCGAAGCTAGCAGTGTTTGAGACTAGCTACCAGCAGCTACTGCCCGGATTATACAAAACTGTGTTTTTTTAGTTGGTAGATCTTATTGAGTTGGTCATTTAACTGTAGATCATCGTGCAAAAACATTTGGGCACCCCTGACATAGAATATAGATTATAATGGCAGAGGCAGAGCTGCATCCTCCACCAAATAATTACAAATCCAATGTTTGGAAACACTTTGGGTTTTATAAGAGAGATGGATATTTTTATAAAACTATGCAGTTTGTAAAATATGTCATGCCACTATAAAATATACAGGCAGTACGACTAATTTAACAACACACTTGAAGTGCCGACACAAAAGCACATTTGTCTACTGGCAAGTTACGGAACATTTCTTCATTGATAATTCCCTGAGCATCCTTAAATTGTTTCACTGTTAAATGTGTGAACTGTTAAAAGTGTAACTGGAGACAGAACAGGAAAAGAAGAACATCTGGTTTTATTTCATCTTTTTTTTTTGTGAAAGGTCCATGTGTTAGAAGTCAGAAGGCACTTAAGTTAATTTATGATTTGCTGTCTGTCTGAAACATATTGAATTGCAAAGCATCAAATTTTTTTCCCATTGCATCTTATTGCATTGAATCATATTGTGTTGAATCGAATCGAAATGGGATCGCACTGCATCATAATGGGGTGAATTGTATCGCATCGGTAGCTGCTTCATATGTATCTTTAATGTATTGTATCGTTGGCTATGCATCGAGATGCGTATCGCATCGGCCTCAGTTATGGAGATGCACATCCCTAATAGGTACACCGTGACACCGGATCTACTCAGTGGAGAAAATAGTATCAACCGTGTGATTGCTGGGCAGTTTGACAAAGTCATTGATGATTTTGCATCAATGAAAACTAGGAAGGGAGGGTTAAATTTGAAATGAGGAATTCTGTGTAATAGCACATGCAGGCAGACGCAAACATAAGATAGCAGAAAAATAAAGTGTTCCAGGTTAAAGTAACTACAAATATTTAAATGAATCACTATCTGCAGGTTTTATTGAACAGTACAGTGAGAACATCAAACTGTGGCCAGTAATTATGAAATACCATTACAGCTTTTGTGATGTTTTAGTATTGTCACATGTATACACTTCAGCTGGACCGTTTAGGCATTTCAGTTCAGAAGGGAATATAACTTACTGGGTCAGTGTTAGTGCTTCTGTATATTTCCTGTACACATGAAGATAGATCTATAGCAACTAAGTATAAAGAGGACATATTCCAAGCTGTTAAGTTGATAACCTGCTCATATATCTGGGGTGGATTTGTCAGCTCAGCAGAAACAGCTCCTAGAGGATGTTGGTGTTGACATAGAGAGGCTTTTGTGCAGAACCTGAGACAGGTGCAGTGGAAAGTTACAATGGATCGATGAATGTGATTAATCAACTTCTGATGATTTTATCTGAGTGGCAGGGCCCGGGAAAGTTGGTCATGTCCTCGGCTTCAAGTTTGACCTACCCTACTTACACACGCTCAGAACCCATCAGCTTTATACCTGTCTCTCTGTCTGTCTCTGTGCATCTGTTTGTCTGTCTCCTGCTCTCATTTGCACAATAATCAATACTCAAATGCAAACCAGTAGGTCACTGCTGTTTAATCAGTGTCAAATGGCACATTCTCCTTTGTCTTTAAGAAGTATGAACTTGTTGTTGCATAAAGTATTTTTCAAGTCCACATAAAATCTAAATTTAAACTATTTATTTTCTTAAATGGATAGTTCACTCCAAAATGAAAATTCTATTATCATTTACAGTACTCACATTCATGGAGTTTCAAATTATTTTGACGGTGGCCCTGGGGTGCAGAGCAACAAAATTAGCAAAGCAAATAAAAGCTGAAAACACGACAGAAATAAACTACAGAACAACTAAATTGAGCAACAACACAACAGAAAAAAACTATTAATTTAAACCACAGCCCAACGAAATTAAGCCACAAAACAACAAAAAAGCCACAGCACAAAAATATTAAGCCCACATCACAATTTTAACTTAATTGAAAAGGCATTGCATAATTAAATTAAACCACAACACAATTAAATTGAGCCACAACACAATAATATTAAGCCACAAGTCAATAGAAAAGTCACAGTTCAATTAAATTAAACCACAACAAAATGATGTCACAACACAACAGAAAATCCACATTTCAATAAAATTAAACCACAACAAAAAATTAAGCAAAGTCAATTCAATTTTATTTCTATAGCGCCTTTCACAACACACATCGTTTCAAAGCAGCTTTACAGAAGATCAGCATTAACAGAAGATAAAACTGTAATGTCTATAATGTCGATGAATCTTCATTGTGTAATTAGATAAAATATGATTGTTAATCGTGTTTAATAATAAGTAATTAAATAATACTTGTATTAATAACCCCAGTGAGCAAGCTGAAGGTGACTGTGTCAAGGAACACAAAACTCCATAAGATGTTGGTTAATGAAGAAAAATAACCTTGGGAGAAACCAAACTCACTGTGAGGGCCAGTTCCCCTCTGGCTAGCATCATGAATATAATGCCAATATTAGTTATGTATAGTTAAAGTCATGGTTTAAAATTATTAAACTAAGTGTTAAGGGTCAATGTTTAAACATTGATTTTGTTTGAATTGTAAGATTAATGACTAATGTCTTTGAAGTCCATCCTGGATTAACTGCAGAAGTTCACATAGATGCAATTATCGTTGTTAATTGGCTGATGAAGGCTTTTGATGGCAATTGTTAGTCTATGCTTTACATTTCAAGATCGTAGTCCATCAATAGACCGAGGTGATGCAGGCAGAGATCAGGGATGTGAAACACAGTTCAACCTGGCCGGTAATTTCGGTGAGGTTTGATGTGGTCCATCCTAAATCCAAGGTTCAGACAATGGCATATGAAGTATCCCATGTCTTATGGTTGGAGTTGGCATCAGTTCATCCTCTGAAGTCCATCATAATAGACTGAAGTGATGTTTGGCTGGCACCGGCTGCATTTAGTCATCATCATTCAGTGACACGTAGCAGTGGAGTCCAACACGAAGCAGGAATGGTGCTGGATCCAGCCGGTTCTGGTGACCTCAGGATAGGAGTTTTGAGGTGGAGAAAGGGAAACAAATAAAATAATATAAGCATAGATGCCATTAAATTTATTGCTGAGTTATAAATCATGATCAATGTTTCTGGTTTCTGGTTCCGCCTGAAATCGTAGGCAAATCGGAGCTCGCACCTGTGAGTGACGATCGCAATGTATGAACCAACAAAGATGTAATTTGAGAGAAGCGCTGATGCTTCGCCGATGTCAGAGAGATATCTAGGATTTTAAATAACTGGACCTGTCTGCAAATCGTGCGATATGAAATATGTTTTGACTGAATATAACTGCAACGTTGACCTACAGCCAACGAGAGAGCAAGAAACGGGGCACGGGATGTTTCAGTGGGAGGAGTCCTGATTTACCTGCAAATGAACATCAAATAGCATGTCTTCGGTATCAAAAAAGTCTCATTGGACCGAAGAAATGGAGGAAACATTTTTGGAACATTGGCAAGACCACCTGTTTCCTCTGAACTGTACCACAACCGGGTGGAGAAAGAGAAGAGTTGGAGAGAAATTGCCAATTCTCTTGGACAGTCAGGTTAGCAAATAGGTAGATTTGTCTGTAGGAGGTACTTTTTCATATTGTAACCAATAAAATATATGATTAAAAACATACACATCATATTCTGAAATTCATAACATATGATCACGCATAAGTTTTCTTATCTCATATCACTTCTCGCGTGTTCTCTGTTGTGAAACGTAATTTGGAGTCCAGACAGAGTCGTCGGGGATTCGTCACTAGTGAAATGTTTTGTAATGTGTTCACACCTGTAATTTGAAAACACTACAAATTCTATGACAAGAGAGACAGCTGTGTAATATGAACGGTACCACGATCCAACGTCTTTGAAAGTCGTGTAGTGTGTAGGCGGCATAAGCTGTAAGTGCAATTGTCACAACTGTTTTATGGGACATCGCAACTCTATTGCATGTCTGCAAAATGTAGTATCAAATTATAGACAATTGTACTTACTCTTTTGCACACGTGTGCCAAAACACGTGCAATTTGCTTAAATTAATAAGAAATTCAAATCTGGTGTGAACAAGAAACTAATTGAACTTTGAAATAAAATAATTCTCATTTGAGAATTGAGCCAAGGCGATTGAGAACACTGTAATAAAAGCAAATAACAGCTAATTCAATAATATACACTTTTAATGATCAAATCAATTCCAAATGAATGAAATCAAGTTCGGTCCTACATTTTGATAATTTAATATCCTGATTATTTTGTTGGGTTGAGAATGCTGTTTTATTTTGACTTAAAACACACTAATGTGAACTAAAATACAAATTAAAGAAGTCTCATGAATCAATTTGGTTTATTACGTGCATTAAACAAACTGAGCTTGGAAAGCAAGTGGCAAATAAATATGTGAAATTACATTTTGCCATAAACAGAAATAAATGAGAGGCTATACAAAGACAAATCAGACAAGTATTTCTGCTCATATGCTCCATATTGAAGAACCACCGAGTGGTTTAATTTGTCCTGAGGTGAAATTAATAAATGGCTTACCATCCATCATCGACTCAGCCTTTATTGATCCAGTGTGGTCACTCTTTTCAAGTAAATTATATCTGAAAAAAGCCCTTCAGAGTAACCAACACACTCTGAGCAGTATTAATGAGGATATCTCATGCAACTTGATAGGAAACAACAATTAGGAGGTACATTTTTTTTTTAATGTGAAGCCATCTGTTGATTATATCTCATGTAACTCTGACTACTGAATTGATGAAAATACACATTTCCAATAGAGCTCTAAGTTGGGTTCCAGAAGTTAAAGAAAAATTGATTAATTCTCTACATATGCAAATAGATTTTTGGTAGACGGACCTACCATGAGCTCGGATGTTGTTAACTGCAATCGATTTGATCGGTCTCCCTACACTCTCAAACAGCTTGTATATTTACAAATATCTGAATATTTTGCATATATATATATATTGTTTTATAGAAAACTAGTCCCAATATATATACAAGTATATATATATATTATAGATATAGTTTATATACTTTTAAGAAACATTATGCCATTTGCATTGTTTAATGGTATTGCAGTCCATGCCTAAAGACCGCAAGTAAACAGTCTTGTAGCTTTGTCTTTTTGTCCGATTTTCAAATACTATGTTTATAAATATGCTTAAAATCAATGTTTGCAATTTTGTGATTCACCTCAGAGTGGATTGGTTTAGTTCACGGCTAGAAATCTTATATAATATATTTTATGAAATCCCTGTGGAAGAAATGAATAAGAAAAATACTTTCGGAATCAAGGTGTTGTAGGGTTTCTTGGTTCAGGTTTGGGGAGTGTACAATTAATATTAATGATTGTAATCAATGACTAATCATACGGTTTGAACTAGATACCAATACATTCTAAATTGCCCCAAAACAGGGGTTATATAGCCCAAAAGTCTGCTTCAGATATATATAGATAATTAAACACAACAAATTATAATTAATTAGGAATATACATCGTATGCAGACAGGCTGTATTAATTTTCAGAACACGTTAATGGAATTAACCCGTAGTACCGCAACCAATCAGTTCGTCCAGCAAACCACTTTGCTCGATACTCTTGATCCATTCTCCAGAAGGTTTATTCTTAGTATAAGCCTACTTAATCAAAGCACGTTAACTTACTTTGATAATATCAGCTCGTAGCTTTAGATCGCACATTAAAGAGGCTTTGCTTTATAACCAACAAGCACAGACAATCAAGCGTATAATTGGGTTTAATACAAGGAACTAGGATATATCACAAACTTAACAAACGTAGAACACATTTAACAACAAACATTTAACATAGAACAAACAAAGTAAAACAGTAAGGAAAATAAAGAGATTACAGGGATAGCAAACTTGTTACAACAGTTAAACCTTAAGAGCCATCAAGGGAATTACACACTTTAACGCATTTGAATTTAGATGGGATAATACTTGCAAAATGGACCTTTGTGTCGCTGAACAAGACTGCATGAGTGCGTGAATGTCCTAGTTGCGTCCGTGAGCTGGAGGATTTCTGTTGGTGCTTCCGGAGTGTGGATCGCTAGCGGGAAGTTCAAAGCATCTTAGGAGTAATGGTTGAAACAGAGAGAGTCCTTTCACCCGGAGGATATCGGACTGCTCCAAAAACGTAGAGTGTTGAGCTTTGTCCGAAGACAAGGAAAAGACTGAGATAAACACCAAATAAAACAAAAGACATGTCTGACGAGAGTTTGAAGAGAGGTTGAAGAAAACTTGAAGAGGTTCAGAAGAGAAAGTAAGAGAGAAGTGTAAGAGAGACAAGAGAGGACAAAGAGACAAGTTAAGAGAAGAGCGAAGAGTGATTCCACACCAGATCCTGACTTTAAGGTAGGGAGGTCACGCCTCCTTTGGGAGGAATGACCCAATGAGGCTCCTCAGTTTTGGCGCGAGAAGGTTCCCCTTGTCTTGTCAAGGCTCGCCATTTGCCTAATTTACAACAGGTCCGGATGTGGTTTGAATCACTCAAAAGATGGTAAAACATAGCAGAATACATTTTAATGTAACCATATATATATATATATATTCAGCTAGGGCGAGTCGTAAGGTTTAATTTGATACCAAGAAATTTGTATTTGGTACACTTAAAAGTGAATATATACCCTTAGACTCTTTATATAAGCCCTCAGAGTTTAACTACACAACTAAACAATCTTAACTAGTTTGATATAACAGCAGAAATACCCAAGCATACGGGAATAAAACATATTTCCTTAAAATTAAGCCATTTCTGGGTTTTAAATGGTAGACTACGGTGTGTGTGTATAGATTTTCAGTGTGTAGATGGCGATATCACGAGTGTCTCTGGAGAGGCTCTGTGGGTTGTAAAAACGTCAAGAAAGCATTCTAACTCCCAGACTCGCTGGCGCTACCTGGTGATTTAGATGGGGAGTCACAGTGTGTGGGGGTTTTAGAACCCTTAGTAAAAATGTGTGCATTGCATTCAGAATTAATGAGTTCATGATTTTCCGTTCATACTCTACAGTGTCATGGTAGTAACTTCTAATAAAATCAACGTACCATGGTTACAGTAAACCTTTGTTATGGTAAAAACATTTTAAACATTAACTCATTGTTTATCTTAATACTTATCACTTATTTAAGAGTCAAAATGTATACATTTATACAGTATATATAATTTAGCCATAAAACCTGGAGCTCTAGTGGTTTCTCACTGAAGCTATGCAGGGTTGAGCATGGTCAGTCCCTGGATGGGAGACCTCCTGGGGAAAAATAAGGTTGCTGCTGGAAGTGTTAGTGAAGTGCTCACCCTGCGGTCTGTGTCAGTCCTAACACCTCAGTGTAGTGACAGGGACACCATACTGTAAAATTGCAACATCCTTTGGATGAGAGATGTTAAACTGAGGTCCTGACTCTCCGTGGTCACTAAAAATCCCAGGGCACTTCTCGCAAAAGAGTAGGGGTGTAACCTTACCCTGGTGTCCTGGCCATATTCCCCAATTGGCCCTTATCTATCATGGCCTCCTAATAATCACCATCTTTAAATTGGCTATATCACTCTACTCTCTCTTCTCAACAAACAGCTAGTGTGTGGTGAGTGTACTGGTGCACTATGGTTGCCGTTGCATCATCTAGGTGGATGTTGCACACTGGTGGTGGGTGAGGAGGGTCATATGTTCTCTATGTAATGTGCTTTGAGTGTATTGTCAGAAAATTGCTATATAAATATAACATTTATTCATACTAAGCCACACAATTGGAGTGTGGAATAATTCATGTACCAAAGTTTAATACTTAGGTTTAGAGGTTTAAGCAAAGCCCTAACGGCATGTATGGGCAATAGTAATAGTAAATATGAAATTGGTACCATTCAGTACCATAATAAGCACTGCTAATAAGCACTGCTTTGTAAGGGTGAAGAAAATACTAAATGTTAACTCCTTTATCTCTTTTTTAAGTGTCAAAATACCTGTTTAGCCAACTACAAACTGTGAGAACACATTGTTTTTAATGTTTCCTGACATCTGTGACTCATCACACTGCGGAACACCTCTGAGCCACATAACTAGTCGCATTAGAATTGATTATATTCCGAGACATGCAACAGGGTAACACGCAGAGAAAGCTTCACAACACGACACAGTGAAACATTCAGAACTCTCTTGAGATTTAAGGGAGAAGAAAGGACAGCAACTATAATTTGTTCAATTAAGAGGACTCTCAATTTGTACCACACTCTCTTATGAAATCAGACCCCGAGCACAAATAGCAGCATTTCCGCTAAACAGAAAAGCAGGAACAGAGACATAAACATCTATTATGTGGTGTTTGGGGCATATGACTCACAGATCTGTATGTGTATGACAGCGGTTCCATTAAGACTGACCCATAAAATAGAAAGACCATGAACTATGCTTTTCTGATGGCCATGGAAAGGGTATTCTTACATAGATTTAAACATTAATGTCAGTACACTAATAGAATTGTGTGCATGTTTGTACACACGTTGTGCATGCATGTCTGAAATGTATTTGCGTGTTTGAGAGTTTTAGAATGCTAATGCTTAACTGAGCTTGTGAGATTGGCACAGTATTAGAGTATTAAATCAACCTTTGTGGCTCAGTAACATCAACACAAGCACAGCTCAACATACACGCACATCCGATGATGGCCTCCCTTAATGCTCTCCATAAATGGGATACTTTTGTATGTCTATTGTTTACGTAACAAGGAGAGATGTCTCTTCCCAATTTTCACATGAAATTAATGATAGGTTCCACAGTGACAACTTACCCCCTGTATATCTGATTACAAAGTAATTAGTTACTGTAATCTAGTTACTTTTTAAGGGCGGGGGGTATTAACTACTTCAATTAAGTTCATACTTTTAAGTACATGACTTGATTAACACATGTCTAAAATAATCTTATTTATGTAGAATAAAATTGAAAACATATATTATGTCCATATGTTTGTCTGTTTGTGTTTCTGTGACAGAAACAGACACTATTTAGAATTTTTTTTAAATGGAAAAACAAAAACTTCTGTGAAAAGTCTTTTTAAATGTAACAAAAAAATAAAGTAATTTGATTACATTTTTGTTGAAGTGTAAAGTAATGGACCACATCTGAAACTCAATCGGAAGAGAATGAACAAGCTTTACAACATTATAAAACAAAATTTCACGGTTTATACATTAACACACATCCAACACATTGCACCTGAACATATTAAACAGTCCAACTCAAGCACAACTGTTAACACTCAACACCATAACTATCAAAAAGTTTGAAATGTTCAAGAATGAAACTGTTTACTGATGGTTTTGTAATCGGGTTCAAGTGTTTTCAACTTCCCCATCCTTTAACAGTTCCTTTATAAAGCTTGAATAATATTATGACTGGTTCACAAGCAATCCAGTCTGATATGAGCAAAGAAAAAAATAAATAAACGCACACACGTAGTCAAAGCATAGCAAAACAAGACGCACACATATACACAGAATCATGCTGCACTGAGGTGCATCAAAGCGGTCAAAGACGTCCATCTAGTTTCATGCCAACAATTAAAATGAGCACAAACGGGTGCAGGAAGGCATCCAGGACGCGTATGTGGTCAAAACAGCGAGCTGTAACTTGACACATTGTCTTTTAAAAGCGACACGAGATACATGACGGTCAAAGATGTCTGTCTAGTACATATTTATGTACAAAAATAAATAGAAATAATCTAGATGGGTCTCCTTTGGTGTTCAGGAATAGTTAGGCCACACTAGGCTCTCTCTCTCTGAGTACGAATGGAGCGGCAGGGGGTGGGGCCAAGGGTACGATGATGTAAAGTAGGGGTTGATTTTGCTTCTGTAGAGGCAGTCATTAATTAATCAGACCCTAGAGATGTAGGGCTCTTACTGTTGTTTGTTTTTCTCTCTCCCTCATGTCTCACAAGTGGAGCCGGTGATAATTCTCGGGAGATGCTTATTTTGTCAATGATTTACTCACCCGTTCCATCTACTTCACCCTGATTGCACTCCCTACTTATTCCTTGGGTTTCCCCTCTTTGTTCGGCCAGTTTATTATTTGCTGTTGAATGTTAACTGTGCTCTCTTGTGTAGTTGGAGCTAGCTCGTGTCTCAGTTGGTCTGTAGAGGTGTTCCTTCCCATTTGCCGCCGCCGAACCATTCCTGTTGCCCAATCATGTTGAGGAGGATTCCTCGGCCTTTGCCCGCATCTCGGGGGAGAATATGTTCTGGGCTTCAGATTGCTCCTGACTTCCACAATGCACACACATCCTACAAACACACTCTGCCCTTAGCCCATTGAGCGGCTCGCTTTGACTCTGCTCTTTGCAGTCTGCATACAAGGAACAATCCAACAAATATACAAAATGTAGTCCTAAAGATATACAAGATTTGTGCAAGAGAACTTTGGAATCTGTGGTTTAGTACCTATAATGCAGTAAGCAATAAACTGAAATCAGTACACAGGATCGTAGACCAGTAAACAGTATGTGCAGCTTCTGAATTGCTTGTTAATGAAAACAGAATTTAAAAACAGAAATGTTCCTCACCAGTAGGACTAGCAAGATTGAATCATCAGCTTCTCCCTCTTAGATAAACAGCATTGGGATTGCAGTTCTTTATCAGAGAACCATAATTCACTGATCAGCAACACTTGAATTCATTTGGCTTTGCTGGAGCTAAATTGTGCTATCGATGGGGTAAATAGTAGATCCAGTTAGTTGGATAGAAGTGTCAGTGACATTTAGATGAGAATAGAGAATTAGGCAGAGAATACAGCAGTGTGTCATGTCACGTTGTGAATTATTTGGTCAATTCATTAGAGCTATTCTGGCAACATCACATTTGTAAGAAGGGCACCCAGCAAGGGCTTCTTCAGAGAGCTGTCTCTGCCTGTTGGTTTGAAGTCTGTCTGGCACACAGCATATAAATAACTAGTCTGAGGGAGATTTTGTAAATGAATTAGTCGGAATAGTGTTTGAATTGATGATGCAATGCCAAATTCTTGTTTAAATCTCCTTTGTTGTCAGAATGTAATAAATCAGGGTACAGAAAAAGCTTGTGATCTTGATGGAACATACATCCACGGTTAATAAAAAGAGACATAGAGCTGAAATCAGGTCCCAAATGCCTCAGCCTCAGTCTAGGAACTCTTCAATTCTATTAGTTTCATGTATGGAGACCTCACAGAGCATATCTCACACTCTCATACAATCTCTCTAACAGTGATTCTCAACTGGCTTTGTTTCGGGATCTAGATTTGGACATAAAGTTGCGATCTAACGCTGTACCAAAATTATTTATTGTATAAAAGTAAACAAAAATGTCCCTAAAACCAAGCATTGAAATGTCAAACATCAAACCTCATTGCTTCTTATTGCATCTGAACAAATGTTGTGACACGTGTCACAAGAGCCAATGAGGTGATTTGATTTGAGAGTGAATAACGACTTAGAATTAGTTGTTTATCACACAAAGTGATTAAATGTCTTCAGAAGACTTGGAATACAGTGATATAGAATAGCATTGATTAATTTCACTGTGGTTTTATGGTGTGTGTTTTTTTTTGTGTGTGTTCTTTTTCAAGCTTCAAGTTCATAGGCAAGTTTTCACGTTCATAGACTGGACACACTGTTCACTTTTATTATATGGAAAATAAACCCTGGAGCCTTTAAAATGTGCCTTTTGTGTTCCACAGAGGAATACAAGTCATACGGATTTGGAGCAACAGAAGTGTGAGGATAACAGAATTGTAATTTTTGGGTGAAAAATTCCTTTTAAAAAAATGTATGGCACATTCAGATATAAAGCTGACAATACACCAAAAATATTGATGACTCATCTTGCACTCATGGGCATCTATATCCCATATATATCATCTATGGCATGTGTGTATCACATTACTATACCTCAGTGGTTTATGTTTTTCCATAAAAAGAATTTCCGTTAAATAATTAACTTCGTATTTAAATTAGTTGTTGTCATTAATGTTCCTTTCATAAGGCTACTATGAAAATGGTTAATACTTTATAATTATTATAATTAATAAACTACTACATACGTACTACAAAATAAACTGTTAAGAATAAACTTATATGAATTTAGTAATGTTTTATAATCTTGTATTATCATTTATAGCCTACATACAGTATAAATTAATAGTTATTTGTGTACTATAATGTGATTTTCTGTGTATAGTGAGATTGGCCGCTTACGGACAGCAGTAAATGATAAAAAAAAAAAGACGTTTGATATAATTATGGGACCCAGTTGTCCAGCATCTGTGATGAGCATCAAAAGCTAGCACAGGTGCAATAACTTGGTGTATTTTCACAAATTTTAAATGAATAAGTTACATTATATATATATTACATTACATGTATATAAAGCTCTGGGAAAAATTAAGAGACCACTGCAAAATTACCAGTTTCTCTGGATTTACTATTTATAGGTATGTGTTTGAGTAAAATTATGTATTTTTTTTATTATTCTACGAAGTACTGACAACATGTCTCCCAAATTCCAAATAAAATGATGTCATTTAGAGCATTTATTTGCAGCAAATGACAACTGGTCAGAATACCAAAAAAGTATACCAAATGCAGTATTTTCAGACTTTGAATAATGCAAAAGAAAACAAGGTCATATCCATTTGAAATACACAAAACTAATGTTTTAACTTCAGTTCAGAAATCAATATTTGGTGGAATAACACTGATTTTCAATCAAAGCTTTCATGCGTCTTGGCATGCTCTCTACCAGTCTTTCACATTGCTGTTGGGTGAATTTATGCCACTCCTGGCACAAAAATTCAAGCAGCTCAGCTTTGTTTAATGGCTTGTGGCCATCTACCTTCTTCTTGATCACATTCCAGAGGTTATCAATGAGGTTCAGGTCTGGAGATTGGCCTGGCCATGACAGGGTCTTGATCCAGTGGTCCGCCATCCACACCATGATTGCCCTGGCTGTGTGGCATGGAGCATTGTCCTGCTGGAAAAACCAATCCTCAGAGTTGGGGAACATTGTCAGAGTAGAATGAAAGCAAGTTTTCTCCCGAGATAACCTTCTACATGGCTCAATTCATACGCCTTTCACAAAGACGAATCTGCTCGATTCCAGCCTTGCTGAAGCACTCCCAGATCATCACTGATCCTCCACCAAATTTCACAGTGGGTTTGGGACATCTTGGCTTGAAGGCCTCTCCAGGTCTCCATCTACCCATTAGATGACCAGATGGAGGATTGGTGATGATCTGGGGATGATCTATCTGTTTAACTATTCTTGCTTCAATATTTTAAACTGTGTCACTCCTTTAAATGTTAAGCATGATAAACCCAAATCAGAGCCTTGGTTAGATGATGTTACTCATGTCTTAGACAGGCTTGCAGAAGAGCTGAGAATAAATGGAAAAAAGATAAGCACCAGGTGTCTTGTGAAATTTTAAGGGATTCTTTGTCAAATTAAAGAGTTAAAGAAGTAAAGTTAAAGTATTTTTCAGACATAATTGCAACAAATTGTCATAGGCCCAGAGTTTTATTACACTATTAATATAATTATTTTTATTATTTAGTATAAATGCTGTTATTAATCATATTGCTACTGCCAGTCTCATTGTGTCTCAAGATACCTGTGAAAACTTTCTTAGCTTTTTTGTTAAAGGGTAACTAAACCCTAAACCAACTTTTTTTAGTTAATGATCTGTAAGAATGGGGCTTTATTAGTACTGGTCATTGATTCAAGTAATTTTTTTGACATTTGTGTATAAAGTGTTTTAATTCTAAAATATATGGTGTAAAAACGTCTGAGTGCTGCCCTTTTCAGGTTGAACGGTGGCTACTGCAGTTGAATTTTCCTATTGGCTGTTTGCGGTACTTCGTGACGTAACCGGTGACAGCTGACGTAAGCAGGTTCCAGCTCACCACGCCCTTGGTACGAGCTACCACGCCCATGGCAGTATAAAAACCATCTCGTTTCCTCAAAACCACTGTAGCGAGTCAGGAGTTGGAATTGCGAGTATTGAAAACGATCAGGATAGAGTATTTTAGCATCTATTTAGCATAGCATTTATATAGTTATTTAGATTATTTAGTGTAGTCTAGGTAGTTAATTAGCATATTTGTTAGTGTAGTATTGTTAGAAGCATAGTTAGTTAGTAGCATAGTATTGCGTCAGTTAGGATAGCTTCAAGTTAGCGTAGATTATCTGTATTTAGTACAGTGGTCAGGATGGTACATAGGTGTAGTGTTGCTGGTTGCAACAGCACTGCTGGACTGTATAGCTTTCCAGCAGACTTGGAAATTAGGTGCCAGTGGTTGCATGTCCTTGGCCTGGAAGACCACGAGTTCCCGCCTAGAGCTGTAGGAGTGTGCAAACTGCATTTTATGCGGGATTGCTTCTCCAACGCAATGGAGGTGGAAATGGGCTTCTCCAAACAGCTCGTGCTGAAAAGCGACGCAGTGCCAAACGCTGCTCCTCCTGCATGGACTCCACCACCGCAGCGGCGTCTTGAGGTGAGTGATCATATATATTTGAATCACAATTTATGGTTAGGCTAAAGTTAATCCTCTGGGGTAGACAAACGCGCCGGCGCATTTGCTGGATTTTTTCACATAGCGGCAAAATATGAATATGCCTAAAGAACGCGCGCTATTGACATCAACTCGATAAAACCCATCAGATTCATGTACGTCATCTTGCGACCTTGTGAGGAATAATAATAACATAGCCTAATAGTAATACTCCTGGAGAAAATTACCACTCCAGTCACTCCATTTTAGAGTCTGACAGCAGCTGTCAATTAATCCGTCACTACGGGTCTCAGGTGCACACCCCCCCGCTCAGCCTAGCCCTCGTTTCGTCCCCTCTATCCCCGCTGGTGTCTGCCCACTTTTCCAGCATTTTTCAAATATTGCTAGTGGGTGGAGTCAGACTCTGAGCAGGGGTTTAGTTACCATTTAACAGGATGAATAATAATATTAGATTGATTATTTTATCTCCACCTCAGGATCCTTCTGTTCCTTTTATATGTCCCTCTGCTTTTAACCAGTTTGAGCCTGTTACTATTTTCTTTCTGGCTGAAATAGTAGATGATTTGAATCCTTCAAACTGTCCAAATGACATTATTCCACTGTAATAATGTTCACAGTTAGGGAAAAGGAGGAAGCAGTCACACTCAGAAACTATGCTTTTCAGCGGACATAAATTTACAGTCTTTCTCCAGCTTGTGTCTCGTAACTCTCTCTCGTGACTGGCGTCTGGCTCGCTCTTAAAGCCGTCTCCACTCTCACTGCAATAACAAAAAGCTGTTATAGACAATCATTGCCAGGTGATGATCTTTACCATTCTCATCTCCTGAGCTCCATTCGCTTAACCACGCCCCCACCACTACATCCATATACGTTTCTCAAACAAGTTTTAAACTATTGGGCCTAGTATCCTGACTATAATTAATTTTCTTTTCTTATAACTAGGTCTGTGCTGGCATATTTTAAGCATGCTATGGTACAGCCTACTCTTAAAAAACCTAATGGACCCATCAGTTTACATGAACTTTAGACCAATTTCTAAACTGCCTTTCCTTGCTAAGGTTATTGAGAAAATTGTTCTCAGTCAATTGTAGAGTATTTTGTATACAAATGCTGTTTTTGAAGTCTTCCAGTCTGGGTTTCGAGCGCACCATAGTACAGAGTCTGCATTTTTAAAAGTTCTTATTGTTGATTCTGAAGACTCTGTAATTCTTATGTTATTGGACCTCAGTGCAGCATGTGATACCATAGATCATGGTAATTTTCACTCCTGCCTCAAACAGTCAGTAGGTATCCAAGGAACTGCTCTCAAATGATTCAATCTTAATTGTCCAATAGACGATTTTCAGTTAACTTCGTCAAGTCTCATCCTCTTCTGCCCCCCTCACTTGTGGGGTTCCCCAATGGTCCATCCTTGGTCCTACTTTGTTTTCACTTTATATGATGCTCTTAGGGTCCATTCACGGAAAATGCATGCCTTTCCACACAACTGGACTACTTTAATTCTCTTTACGTAGCAATCAGTCAGTCATTATTGTCTCATCTGCAAATGGTTCAGAATGCTGCTGCTAGCAAGAACATATCTACCCCATCTTGGTCTCTCTCCATTGGCTGCCGGTGTGCTACAGAATCGATTTTAAGCTCTTATTATTTGTTTTTAAATTGCTGAATGGTTTAGCCCCATCTTACCTTTCTAATCTACTGCAGCTGCATAATCCCTCAAGGTCTTTTATCTTAACAGAGAACTTTGATGGTTCCCAGGTCCAGGTTAAAGTAAACGGGTGACAGGGCTTTTGCAGTAGCCGCCCTAAAACTCTGGGACAGCTTACCCTTGTACATAAGAAATGCCCCTTCTTTATAGATTTTTAAAACACAGCCGAAAACTCATCTTTTTTTCTGTGGCATTTGGTCCAACAGAGTTAATTAATTATTATTATTTTACATGTTTTATTGTTGTATGTTCATTGGTATTATCCATATACAATGCTTTATTCTTGATTATTGTACAGCACATTGGTCAACAGTCTGTTAAATAAATGACTATATTTATTTGGAATTTGGGAGGAAATTTTGTCAGTACTTTATAGAATAAAACAAACATTTTCATTTTACTCAAACACACACACACTGGCGGCCAAAAGTTGGAATAATGTACAGATTTTGCTCTTATGGAAAGAAATTGGTACTTTTATTCACCAAAGTGGCATTCAACTGATCACAATGTGAAGTCAGGACATTAATAAAGTGAAAAATTACCAATACAATTAGCAATTTTTCATTAGTTTTCTTAAACTACTTCAAAGAGTTCTCATCAAAAAAGTCCTCCACGTGCAGCCATGACAGCTTTGCAGATCCTTGGCATTCTAGCTGTCAGTTTGTCCAGATATTCAGGTGACCTTTCACCCCACGCTTCCTGTAGCACTTGTCATAGATGTGGCTGTCTAGTCGGGCACTTCTCACACACTTTACAGTCTAGCTGATCCCACAAATGCTCAATGGGGTTAAGATCCTTTTCCAATTATCTGTTGTCCAATATTTGTATTTCTTTGCCCACTCTAACCTTTTCCTTTTGATTTTCTGTTAAAAAAGTGGCTTTATCTTTGCAGTTCGTCCCATAAGGCCTGCACCTTGTGTGTAGCAGTGTTTAATCTGCGTTGTGTTGTTGTCACATGAAATAAACTTCAAACTCAGAAATAGTTGTCTTGTGTCTTCATTTAATGCCTGGTCAAACACATGAACAACCTTTGAGCACATTTGCAGCACTTACATCACTCTCTCTGTGTGAGATTTCATGCAAACCGGGGCAGAATAAATATACAAAATAAACAAAAATAAGTACCTGGTCAAACACATGAATGACCTTTAAGTGCCTCTGCAGCACTTACATCACTCTCTCTGTGAGAAACAAACAATTTGCTTAAAAAAACAATAGAACATACATAAATACATTACCATAAACTCAATGTCTTCAACACAAAGGATTACCCAGAGTGTAATCAATTAGATTAAATATGTAACTAATTAATTGACCACACTTCACATGTGACCTACCTCTGTGAGAGCTCAAGCAATCTGGGAAGAAGCAGAGTGCGCATACTACCCCAAGTCTACCAAGAGTCCACAGAATAAGAGGTCCAAATATGGTCATGACTAGTGGAATCACCAAACCATACTATTTAATTATATACCTTATAAAAAAAAAAAAGCAAAACAGCAACTAAACATCATCAGCATGGGGCAGTGGTGGCTCAGTGGTTGAGGCTCAGGGTTACTGACCAGAAGGTCGGGGTTCAAGCCCCAGCACCACCAAGATGCCACTGTTGGGCCCTTGAGCAAGGCACTTAACTCATAAATGCATAAATGTAAATGTAAATGTAGCATTGGACACAGGCAATGTCCTGCCCAGTACTAAAGCAGAACATAAGATTGGTTAGCAAATATCCAATAAAGTTTGAAATGAATGTTCTTATTGGTGGATCAGCTTATCAGTCCGTCTGTCTTGCCCGTGCCACCAGTTGCGCACATGTCTCCGGCAACTCTGTGCGCGTTTAGGGAGAATTTCTGTACACTTAAAAACTAAATAAATAAACACAATTCACTCAGCGGTGCTGCGGCATCGCATTAGTTGGCTACATTGAAAACGTTCCAGGTCAAAAGCCTTCTTGTTGTTCTGGCGGCCATACACATCATCACTTATTTTAGGTGGGCATACACAAAATCCAAAAAAGATAGGTGGGTATACGGCATATGCCTGCGTATGCCCTAGAATACACTACTACTATACGTACATTTTTGCAAACTGATTTTATTTGGCTCATTGTCCATTTAACAGTAGAGGTGCTACAACAATAATGACATTTATTCACTTTCACACAAATCACAAGTTAAACTGCAAATTATCAGTTTATTTTTCCTCACACAAATCTATCTTATGACATCTAGACACTTTTACTATTGGACGACTTGTAAAGCGATTAATTTTAACATTTGCATTACATAACCAACTACATTTCAAGCTCATTCAAGCATGAATTGCACTGTAGCTCAAATGATAAAGTGTTTTCCGCAACCCATGAAGGAGGAGGGATGCGCCGTAGTTGAGTCCTCGCCACTACCATCCACCCCAACAGAGCAGCTGCAGCCATCCGCTGGGGGACGGAGGAGCCCAGCCGCCTGAGAGTGGAGGAACGTCCTCTGACCTCGAGGGGAGGAGGGGCTCCTAGCCGACTTCCGTCCACCGAGAATGCGGCGGGGCGTTCCGTCCGCTAGGGACTGGAGGACTGACTCTCTCTCTCCCGCTGCTGCTCTGTGTTGGCTTTTCCTTCTCTTTTTAAATATTATAGTTTTTTTGTTTGGTATTATCACTGTCACAGTGTGAATATATATATATATATAATTTTTTTTTTTGTTTTGTTTTTTTTGTTTTTTTTATATATATATTGTTGTTTCCCTCCCTTGTCCCCTCCCAGATCCAGGAAGACGGGGATGACCTGCCGGCAGACGGGGCCTCATGCCAGGAGCTCTAAAGCTTGCATGCAGACTGTCTTTTTTCACAATTTCTTCCTTTGTGTTAAGAAAAAGAAAGAAAATCATATGGATTTATAACAGCACAGGAGTGAGTAAACAATGACTTTTTGGGTGAACTAATCCTTTACATAAGGGAATGTAAACCTTTGAATGGGATCATATGTGTTTAAATTCAGTTACTATTTAATCTTGAGGAATATACTGTATGTGAGTATCTGTTGTCAAATAGCTTCTTCAAGGTAAACTAAATACATTTTTATGATACCTCTAATTTTTTTAAACAATAACAAACACATGCATCAGGGTTTTAGGCGCACAAGCAGTGCGTAGAACTGCCCCACGATTTCCACAAATTAACAATCATGTCCGTTTTAAATGGCCCTAATATTAGCAGTGGGCTTTACCAGTGAGATGTAACTTCTCAGCGAGCGCTAATTAGTACTGTGTTGAATCAATATTTTCCCAAACCAGTAGGCAGATAGAGACAAAAAATAAATCTCAGTGTATATATTATTTCTTTAGATAGGGATATTTATAAAAGTAAAGTAAATTGAAAGGACAAATTGAAAATGAAGTAGAAATAAAAACTATTTCTAGTAAAACCATAGTAACTCTGGTTTTAATGATTAACGCTGTTGTTTGAATTGAGGGGAAAAAGCAACAAATACAATTGACAATTGTGTTTTCTTAGTTGTGAAAGTTAAAATAAGCTTAAAATATTGATGTTGAGTTTACAGACTAGGACTTGACTCGGACTTGGCCTGTTTTGGACTCTGTCTTGTGTCCAACTTACAACTTTTTGGACTTTACTCAGACTCTATTGTTTAAAGACTCTGATTTGACTCAGACTTGACTAAGGTGGATTCGAACCCAACATTATTATAAGCAATTTTTAACAGGCTGGTTATTAAAGCAAAAATAGTACAAAATGTATTAAAGATTAATAGTACAGAATATATTGCAAACATTATCCACAAATGTTTCACTCAAAAATTAGGTCCCATAAAGAAATTCAAAACCTGTCCTAATTGAAAGAAAACAAGTTGATAAAAAGGTTGAATCCAACTTTTGGTGATAATATAGCATAATGAGAGATCTGTGTGAACAAATTCAGAAAGTTATAGTTCAATAGGATAACATTAACTAGCATTTTCAGGGCAAAAGAATGTCCTCTTGGGGTCAAAATGACCAGAAAACAACATATCTGTTTAGAAGGATATTTAACTCGCTTTTAGCGCCACTCAATGGAAATTTCACCTTGGAACTGCGAGATACGTAATGTCATTTTGCAAAAATGTTGCTTCAGTCATGTTATTTTCATGAGATCAGGTTAAGCAAAAGCAAGTGGTAAATCGTGCCCTTGGAAATGCCTCGCCCCAACTTCCTAAAAATTTCCTAAAATATTTGAAACAACATGAGTGTGAGTAAATGACATACTTCTTTTTTAAATGAACTATCTTTAAATATACACACATAAAATGTATAATTTTGGCATTGCAGAAAATGTATTCATTTCTCACTGAAAAACTATCAGGACATGTGTGGACCCTACAACAGCTTTTAACCAGATTGCATCTTTTAAATGCAGTAAAGCACACGTTATAAATGTTTAAGCTGCAGAGAAGGTCAGTTTGATTATAAGCCAGTTGAGGAACTGTGGTGTTCTAATGTAACAATGCAAGGGCAAGGTTATTTTGAGCAGATGGTAATGAATCATGAGGTAATTTGGGCAAAAATGCACAAGAATCGCTTGACACCGGGCATTATATTTGTTATATACACATATGACAATATATTTAGTTTAAACCACATTTCAGAATACATTGCAACCCCAATGCTGAAAAAGTGCAGAAATGGAAAATGCTAATAATTTACATTTACATTTACATTTACATTCCCCCCGGAGCAACCTGGAGTTAAGTGCCTTGCTCAAGGACACAATGGTGGTGGCTGTGGGGATCGAACCAGCGACCTTCTGATTACCAGTTACGTGCTTTAGTCCACTACGCCGCCACCACCATAATAATGCTAATTATAATAATTATAATAATAATAATAAAGTAGTGCTCTGTAGATTCTGTTCACTCTGTGCTATATTGAAAGCAATACAACAACACATTATATAATGTTTTATCTTGTGAATTAAATTTGGCCCGTCTACAGTCCTGACCTGTCTCCAATTGAGAACGTGTGGAGCACTGTGAAGCACACAACATAGCCACAAGGCCCTGAAAAATTGGACAGCTGAAGACCTGCATGATGGATGGATGGGGGAAAAATCAACTGTGTCTTCAGTGCCCAAATGCTTAAGAACAATTTGAAGAAATGTTGATGATACATATTGGAAAACACTCGAATGTCCCAACTTTTTTGGAGTGTGTTGCAACCATCTGATTTGAAATAAGTATATTTTAAAAATAAATAAATAAACAATTAAATTCACAAGATAAAACATCAAAAAATGTGTTGTTGTAGTGCTTTTAATATAGCACAGGGTGAATAGAAAGTCCCCTCACTTGGCTCCCTCACTTGGGGTAAAAGGCACCCAGGGAGGTTATATTGACATAAGTCTGACACTAGTCTAGTGTGGCTGGCAAATCATTTTAACCATAAGCCGAAAGTTGTAAGAGTGTTAAGAGCCACCAAAGGCACAGATGCACCAATGAGTTCCCTTAGCAGCCCCTATTCTGATAAAAAAAACTTCAGTCAACTCTACAGATTACAAAGCACTCTTGACTTACTGAAAGCTGACACTCTCTATTATATATCAGTTGAGCAATGGAGCCAAAAAAGGGCTTGATATACAAATGCATCAAACTAAGTGACTGTCAGGAATCAATATTTATATACAGTATTTCTTAATAAATGTGTCCTTTAAGGAAACCAAAAATAATACACTGGGGAGGGAGAAGCAGCAATCGTTGGCACAAACCATTAATTTCCTGTGAACGTGGCCCACAACACGCTCAGAGGAGTGGGGTGACCTTTTCCATGTTCAAGGTAAGTAGAGACAGGAGATAAAGACAAATGCGGTGCTTTAGAGAATGGAAGAGAGAGAGAGAGACAATGAAACAGAAATGGGGGAGATAATTGTATAAATAGAGTGTTCCTAAGCTTTTAAGTTTAATAAAAAATATAGTACGTTTTTTAATTTAAGTTATTATTTACTGATACTTGTCCTCATGTCATGATTATAAATAAATATGTATATATTCTATATTGTGGCAGACAAGCCTCTCGTTCATCGGGAAAGGAGGAAGAACTGTAAAAAAGCAAAAAGACTTTAATTCATCATAAAGCTCTAAAAACTGAAACATAACAAAGGCGCACACACAAAACACTGCTGCGTGTCTCTCTCTCTGGCATCCCCGTCTCCTCCTTTTATCTCTCTCCCACTTATTCATCCGGGCATGAATCCTCTCTGCCCAGCCACGCCCTCCTATATACATACAGGGTTGGGAGAGTTACTTTTAAAATGTATTCCACTACAGATTACAAAATACATGCTGTAAAATGTCATTTGTAACGTATTTCATTAGATTACTCAAGGTTAGTAGCATATTATAAATACTTTGGATTACTTCTTCAGCACTGGTAGATTTTTCACCTGTTTTGACTATAAAAACTCTGCAAGTACAGTAAGACAAAATACACATGTTAAAAATACATTCTCTGAAAAAACTAAATATCTTATGCAGTGTTGTTTCTAAAACAAGATCAATCACATTCATCTTGTTTTAAGGATTTTTATATATTTTTACAGGAAAACAATTAAAAAATTATTACCAAGAATATGATTTTTGCACTAATATCAAAGTACTTACTCGAAAAAATAAATTACGATCTAACGTGAATTTTCTTGATACAAAATGATCATGTCTTGTAACATGTGCATGTAAAATGGCTAGAAATAGCATTTTAGCTTAGCATAAAGCTAACAAATTACACAAGGTTTATTTCTATTTCTTCTGCTCAAAACTTACTTCAAACTTACTTCTCTGTCTGCTCGTATGAATGTAACACATCATAAGAAAGTGTTTCTCTGCCGTTCAAATGCACTTTCTCACAGAGTGAATACGATTTTTACACATACAGCGCTAGATAAAGTTTAAATTTGCCTAAAATCATCTAAACAAAAGGCTGTCTTTTTGAGAGGTACGTTTGAGATGTCATGTGAACAAGGGGCTGTTCAAACTGAATTTGAGTTTGTGGATGTCTTCAGACAACTGTGTCACTTTTTTAGCTTCTCTCACAGGAGCACTGCATTTTGTGACGCTGTGTCAGTTCTTCAACTGATAACACCTGTGTTCTATCAGGAAGACTTGCAGACTTTTAAGATGACATTTATTTGATGAATATAAAACAGAAATGTAATGTTTCTCTTTGGCGTAGGCCCCGTCTGGCGGTCCGAGGGAGTTGTACTCGGAAGCATCATATCCTGCCATAGATAGGAGGCAGGGGCGAGGAGCCTACCCCCGTGCAGGATGGGACTCAACCTGTGGTGATGGGGTGGTGGAGGTTGCCATGTTAGCAAACTGAAACAGCAATGTGATTGATTGTGAGCAGACTTATGAAGCAATGGCTTACATGTGATTGGCTAGGAATTACCCAGCTAATGGTGCGATGATGTACAGCTGCTAGTCTTCCCGCTAGAACTACACTGCGCTAACATTTCTGCTCGATTCGTTTTGCTTTTCTTTCTTTATTTTTTAGCAAAAAACGTGTCTGTCTGAACAGTTACTGGAAGAAATGCTAAAAATAAACAAATGCTTATCTCAAAGTCACCAGAATTGAACGACTTGGTGTTTTTTGCAAAAAAAATCTCACGGTGGAGCATGCCCTGAACCCCCATAGATATAACGTTTATTACGCAGATATAGAGGCCTGCAACCAGGTTTTTAACTTATGAAAAAATAAACAGGCCTGCCGATCTTGTTTCATGCACGCTCTTTCTTCAGCATCTCGCATAGGACCGGCACTGCTTAAACACCATTTCAAGTTATAAAGAACTCAAAAACGCATGTTGAGACACCTGTACTTTGTTTCATTCGTTGCACTGCGTCTAGATTTAGCGCAGTTGTCACATAGATTTAAAAAGCTGAATAGAGGGGGACTGTTGCATTGTTGAATACTATTCCAGATTGTTCTGCACCAGGTGAATTTTCAGCAAATAAACGGTAATTCAATGCTTTTCCCCCCTTCTGCTCTAGTGTAGTAAGGGGCTACTACACTAGTAACATGCCTTGTTGTGCAGACCTCTAGGCAATTTTCTGTGCGTACCCTCAGATTAAATCCAGCAAGTGCCCATGATGAACTGAACTAGGAGAAGACAGCTGGTAGACTATCTAGAACAAAGTTTCATCTCCCAGAAGCAAATAAATTGTAAGTCAATGTTCTAAGCACCACGTTGTGCTCACATCCGATGCTGATTGTTTTTATCACCAATTTATGCACTGAGATCTGCTGTGGCTCATTCTGCGCTGCCTCCGTACTCCCCTCCAAGTAATTTGAAAGGTGCATTACATCTACTGTATCTTTGGTTAACTATATCAAATGACTTCTGAAAGGCATTGCAATTACACATTGACTACATTCAGACTCTGCCTTAATTGGGTCTGGGTATATTGACCGACGTCCCCTTGCTCTCCCCTCTACTGCGGTCGATGCCGCAGCTCGCTGTCAAAGACAGGCTTGCCTCTCTAAATCCACACCTCAGCCTCAGAGGTCACGCACAAGGCTGCTTTTCATCTGAGAGTCAAACGATAAAGACTCGGGAACACAGGTACAAAGACACACATGAGCGATTCTGTGTGTTAGCGCAAAAGTCACACTCCCTTTCCTCTTTGTTCCACTGGGATTAATTCTTGAGCACTGACATCACTGTACTGTAGCTGTGTTTTTCAGCCATATGCTAAGTGTGACATACAAATAGGATCTTGCTTAACTATGCCTTTTTAAACCCCCAGTTAAAGTGATCGTTCACCCAAAAAAGAAAATGTAATCACTCACCCTAATGTTGTTCTGAAACCCATATGTCTTTCATTTTTTTAATGGAATATAAAGTATATGTTAGGCAGAATGTTTGCCTCTGTCACCATTCAATGTATTGAAAAAGATGCAATAAAAGTGAATGGTGACAGGCTGATATTTGGAATTCTTCTGAAGAAAGAAAATCGGATTTGGCAACATGAGGGTGAGTTGCTTGTTTTTCATGGCATTTTTTTTATTGTGCATTTATATTAATAGCTATATATGTCACCTAGCAGATAAATAGAACCCAAATAAAATGAATGTATATTTTATAAATTTATTGAATTTTGCTTTACATGACTTTTCTAAGAAATAAAGTCAGAAATTAAAGTTAATAGAAAGACCTTTCATTCTACAGTTGTAGCATGTGGGCTCTAATTAAACATATTCAATTTGGATGCAATGAAAGGTCATTTTACTTTGGTACCAATAGATAAATCAATTATACAGTACATGCATTATGTCTCACATTCACACTGTTGGCCTTGACAGGCACATGATAGACCCAACTGAATATATGAATTATGTGAATATTTAAAATGTGTTTAATTAATACTGTTCATAATTGTATACACTGTCATATTCCCAATTTGAACATAAAATTTGATTTGCCTTTGCATTTTCACTAGTTGTAATTCAATTGTTAATAAGAGGAATGGATATTTGCACTACTAAGAATTTAATTATTGATATTAAAAATTGCCAATTTTACTGGTAAGAAGTGCATTGCTGATTTGTGAAATTGGAATTTCAACCAGTATGAAATTAACTTTAAATATCTAATTACGATTTGAACAGGAGTGGATGACAGATCATTGTGCAATTCTACTAGTGAAAATGCAGTTACAGATATCAAGAAATAAAAAATGTACTAGTGGGAATTCCATTTTTTGATATAAAGAATAAGTATTTCTATCAAGAAGAGTTGCAGACTTCAGTGAAATTTAAGATGACATTTATTTGATGAATATAAAACAGAAATGTAATGTCGAAGAAGTTGTACTCGGAATAGGAATCCTGCCGGAGATAGGAGGCAGGGGCGAGGATCCTACCCCCATGTAGGACTGGACTCAACTGATGATGGTGGGGTGGAGGAGGTTGCCGTGTTAGCACACTGAAACAGCAATGTGATAAATTGTGAGCAGACTTATAAAGCAACGGCTTACATGTGATTTGCTGGGAATTACCCAGCTAATGATGCGATGATGTACAGCTGATAGTCTTCCCACTAGAACAATTTCTTACATTTCTTACATAGAACAATTGCTTACATTTCCACGAGTGATGGTGTCTTTTATATCAAGAATGAATGAATGATTAGTTGTGCAAATGTAATTAATCATATTAAAAATTAGCACTTTCACTAGGAGTAATTACATTCCTGACATCAAGAATTAGCATTTTAACTAGTAAAAATTGAATTTTTGATAAAAACAATTCATATCCTGCAAATTATTAAAAGTCAAATTGGCCTGCCATACACTCGTGCCGCAGAAAAGCTTCATGCACAACAATATTACATTTTATATAGAGTTTTGACACATTTGGTCACTGCTTACTGTAAAAGTTGCTTCTAAGTTTCTATTGCTAATGTGCTATTGTCACATTATTGAAAAATCATGAAAACTTCAAATTAAAATAGTTTTGTCTTAGGCTAAGTTCACACTGCAAGACTTAGTGCTCAATTCAGATTTATTGCACAGATCCGATTTTTTTGGTTTGTCCCAAATGTTCACAATTTAGCCAATATCAGATTCCAGTGTGAACTGGTCACAGTCCAGAACTGACCCACATGTGCAAGAGAATAACAACAAAGACATCACACGCAGCATGCTGTCATACGGAAGTAAACATGGAGGCCACTTAAGTCAGCATTTACACGTTAATTTTTAAGGTGATGTGCAGCGAAGCCAGCGAATTTGTGAGCAGGTGATGAGGATGATGACGATGAGGAGAAAGAGAGCAAAAGTTTTAATTATGGCTTTTTGTGGATTAATGGCTGCTACTTCTGTATGGAGGTGTGTGTAGATGCGGAGTCACAGCCAGCAGTGGCGTCCAACTTGTTTGGCATTGCAAAATTCTCAGTTTACTCGATTGTCCACGAGTTTTGCAAGGCCGTGCGCCATGTTCTCATGCTTGACTACATTAAGCTACCTCAAAGAGATGACCTCCGGGATGTCCTACAAGGCTTCCGAACGAGGTGGTGTTTCCCACAGTGCACTGGAGTGATCGATGGGAGTCATATCCCCTTCATTGCCCCTGAAGACAATCATGCTGACTACTTCAATTGCAAAGGATGCATTCAGTTCTTCTGCAGGATGTTGTAGATCATCAGTTCTTGTAAGCCTATTATAAAATAATCTCTCTTCAATAACGTTTCGTTAGCCTACTAGTGCTAGCCATCATTTATTGAGTAATCAGTATCCAGGTCATTAGAAAGCTACATCTAAAGTGATGCTGCACTGTGATACAACAATATATTTCCAAACAACTGCAGCATGACTTTGTTGGTACTGGTATTGAATCTAGTTGCTCCTCTCTGTGTTTACATTTTTACATTACATTATTTCACTCTTCTCATTGATAATTGAAAAGTTGGCTTACAAAGGTACTTAAATGTTGTATCACAGTGCAATATTGCTTTAAAGATTAGTCATTGATTGCTATTTATTTTCAAAATTGTTTGCATGGACAAAAGTATGAAATGTTTGAAATGTTAAGCTCTTTATATGCCCCGTCAACAGTTTCACCAACATCTACACTGGTTGGCCTGGAAGCTTTTTTCACCAGTAAGTGATTTTTAAAGTTATCTTGAGGCCCCCTTGTGGGTCACTGCCACCTGATTGAGAACCACTGAGATAGAGCACAATAATGTCATTTTAATATTGCAGTTTTTGTTACAACATAGAGGGGGTAGAAATGGGTAGACTTAGATGTTATAATACCTCTTGTAAATAAATGTAACTTAGCTTATATTTCCATCATCTAAGGACACTGAAGAGATCAACAGATTACAAGTACCGATCATGATGCTTGGTGACCCTGTGCACGCCTTGCAAAGCTGGATTCTCAAAGGGTACAGTGACACAGGGAACCTGACCGATGAGGAAAGATAATTTAACGAGTGACACAGCAGGGCAAGATGACCGTGGAGTGTGGGTTCGGCCGACTAAAGTGTCTGTGGAGGTGCCTGGGGAAATGCCTGGATGTGGATATCTCCACCGTCCCCACCATCATAAGTGCATGCTGCACTCTCCACAATGTATGCGAGAAACATGGTGAGGCCTAAGCTGTTCTTCCAGATGACAGAGTGGCAGAAGGAGGGGCTCAAGATGTTGTTCAGCCAACGAGAGTCAGAGAGGCACTGAAAGATTTTTTTTATAGCCAACGTTGAACCATAAAATAAAGTTGAACCTCGAATCTGATTGAACGAGAGACGTTCCATGAGCACTCTGACGCTTCACTGTGTGTATCACTCCGCTTGTGTTCGTCATCCTAAACTAAAGTGCAAGAGCAGTGCATATGTGTTAAGAGCTAATGTAGGCTGTGTCTCTTTTTAAATCTCTTTTTTTACATTACATATGTTAGCTAGCAGGAGGTGGCAAAAGATAATTTTTGTGTGTAATATGAGCCAGTTGGTGACATGAAGTGAATCCGTTATTGACAGTTATTGTTTACATAGAACAGCGTTCCGTGATCCCTCATATTACTACTACATTACTAAAGCTAGGAAAAAGCTTTAAACAGCTTTAAACTAAAAATTTAGTTTAAACAGCTGAGAGATACAACAGACTGATTGATTACAAAACTCAAGGTGCTTACCTCTTATCGGAGTTTCTAAATTGGATACATACTGTTTAAAATGGCTGACGATATTAGGGTTTCTATAGGGAATGACTCTTGCCCACCGGCTACCACAAAATAGAGAGAAATACCCCTGCTTGGATGGCTATTTTACCACTGAGAAAGATGACCTTCAGAAAGCTGACAGCATCTCTGCTTGGGTGTGGCAACAGGTGATTGCACATGCTCCGTCTCTCTCTCTCTCTCTCTCTCTCTCTCTCTCACACACACACACACACACACACACACACACACACACACACACATCCATCCTTGTTTATCCAAGAACTTGTTAGAAACAGCACAAGCTGTGATACTATTTCTAAAGTGACATTTTTGAATTAGGCTTGGAAGGCTAATGAAGGCTTGGACAATTTATTTGTTTTGAACCAGCAATGGCAGATTATGATCCATCGCGTAAGCTTGAAGTAGTTCCATGCACAAATGCGTTTTTATGAACGTACACAGTTTTTCCTAATTTTGTAAAATGTACTTGTTCATTGAACTGTTGTATATAAGCAATATCACACGAGCAAGTGTGCAATATGGCCCTAAATCAGCACTGTTGTGATTACCTATGGCACATGGCCTGCTGCATCGTGCCTGTGGCCGAATCACGGCAGTGCTAATGTAGGGCCATATTGCACACTTGCTCGAGTGATATATTGCATATATATATATATATATATATATATATATATATATATATATATATATATATATATATATATATAATGTAACGGTGTTCAAATGACTGTTAAATTCACGCCAAGATTGGGACATCTCGCTGTTGGTTGATGTGGCAGCATATTTACATGTATTTGCATAAGTTACATAGTGGGGTGGCGCTACATGATCCACAGCAGAGCCTCATATCTCTCGCTGTTGGTAAGTTGCTCTGATGATTGCTCTGTTATTAAAATGAATTATGTTCATCTGCAGACACAAGTTCGACGTTTAAGTCACACAAGAATGTATCTGATTAATCTGTGATCATTCTGATCCTGTCAGTCGGGTCAAATATGTAATATTTGCAGAGATAAATCCAAGATGTGTGTAATTAACTTATTTGTGAACTGAAAGTGTGTTTATTTCATTTTAAAGATGACTGAGCAACATTGAACCACTGTATTTACCAGCCTTTGGTTGTTTGTCCCAGGTATGTGTTTTTATGAAGTGTATACATGTTTTGTGTTAAGAAATTCCAAATTTAATCGAAATAGAGCTAACGAGCACATGTGGATTGCTCGCACATGCTGTGCTCATGACTGCGTCATGACAGATGCAGGGTTGTATTTTTATTCTTTTCTATTTTCCCTTTATATAAATATTACATATAAAATGATGGTCATTCACTGTGTTTTGATGCCTTGTATTAGAACATGTTTCTATATTGCTATAACAGTAATGAGGGAATAAAAGACGCACTTTTTTGTATTTTATTTTTAAATACTTATTTTATTTGTGTATTTCTGAACGCTATATGATCACTATCAAAATGTGAAGCTGTGAGATGAGCAGAGCCGCATATCTCTCGCTGTTGATGACTGAGCAACATTGAACCACTGTATTTACCAGCCTTTGGTTGTTTGTCCCAGGTCCAATAAAAGAGGAAGCCTTGAGTGACCATCCACCTGCTCTCAGAGTGATTTCTTACACACAGGCCAAGTCACACACACACACATATATATATGTGTGTGTGTGTGTGTGTGACTAGACAGATACTGTAAAATGGTTAACTCAAATGTTCAGAATTGAATTATAAAATTTTCCTATAATGCAATGCTGATTTCTGATGGTTTAATAACACTACATCACAACATCAAAACTGTAACCTAGGTGAAAAAGAAGTGTCAAGGACAACCAGAATTGTAATGAATCTTTAAGAAAGCTTACAAAGTGATACTGAAAAATAGTTCACAATATTCTGATCTGATACCTCAAACTATTATTGATTTAGATTGTAGTTTTATCCTCTGAAGGTTGGTGGAATGGTGGAAGTGCTGAGGCCTGGCTGAAGGGTATGTGCTGAGCCAGATCTTCAGGGTGTGCTGCGCCTGGCTCAAAGGCTGAGCCAGATTTGGAGGATGTGCGGGAGCATGGTTGATAGGCAGAGGTTGAGAAAGATCTCGCAGGAAGGATAGAGGCTGGTCGGTTGTCTCGTTAAATGGCGGAGTTGAAGCTATGCTGAATGGAGGGGGTTGGGTATAGTTGTGGTAAGAACATTGTGGTGGCGGTTGTCTTGAGTTGTAAAGTTAAGGAGGCTGGACTGGTGCCTGGTAGAAAGGTTGATGTGGGGAGTGATTTGACCTTTCAAGAAACTGTTTGAACATTGACAGCATTTTGAGCTCATGATCATGTTGTGCTGCTTGTATTCTCAAGCGAAGCTCAGTGTCGTTTGTGTTGAGGACACTGCCAATCTTTTCAGCGAAGAGTTCAAATGTTGTTTTCATTTTGGTCTTTCTTTTTCGGGTCTTGTCAAATGTACCTGTAAGGAAGAACACACATTTAGTAAAAGTGGTAGAGATTAGTGGAAATAGAAATGTTTGCAGTAATACAGTACAGTAAAATAATTAGAATAGGGTAGTAGTGTATTCTCAGAACAGAATATAGTAGTATACAATACAGCAATGGATGGATTGGCTAAGCATCCAGCTAAGCAATCAAAACAATTATGGGTCCCTTACTTACAGAAGACATAGTGGCTGTTTTGTTCTTTCCACAGAACTCTGTACTAGGTGCAGATGATGAGCTTTCTCCAGATGTAGAAGAAGATGCAGATGTGAGCAAATCAGTGGTTGTTTCACCTGGTGCAAACATATCGTTCTGTATATAACTATTTTGCAGAAGCCTATGTTTTAACATCCTGTGGTAAATAAATGATGAATTAAGCCTCTTCACTGGATACCTCAATGGAGAAAATGTTTTTAGTCAAGGACCAGACTTAACCCATTTCTGAGCAACCAGCCCCATATGTTGGAAGTAGGTCACAATACCTTATAGTATTGTAAACTGAAGCTAACATAAAATAGTGCCTGCTACTAGGATTAGGAAGCTTTGTCACTGACTGCAAAAATCCAGTTACGTTGTACTGTTGCAAATCATTCTGATTTGTGCAAAATGTATACACCTCTTACATGTAACATAGGCCTGTGCAACTTTTATGTCAGAGCCATTATACTGACATTAGAGTGAAGGTAATGTTATCTGGGGCATGTTAACCTACCTGTCTCGACGTCAAGCAGCTCTAATGGCTGTCAGCTGGGTTTACAGCCCAAAATTTGGTCAAGCTCACTGTAAAACAGGCAGGTGATCCGTCCTTAGCTTCTATAAACTTGACTTTAAGGTTCTTCATTTTCCACTGACATTGCAGCCACGTTCTTCCGTGGTCCCATTTGGCCATTTGTTTCGCTATTGTTTCTCATTTTTTTAAAAACATGTTAAAAAAATTAAATACATTTGTGTATTAAAAACCCATGATGTCTATTATCTTACGTAATAGACATCAAGGGTTTATTTGAATGCAATGATATTTTCAAATATTAAATACTGTATGTCTTGTTGGTTGCAAGCAAATGAGATAACTTTAAAGTAGGGCTGTCGATTTAACGTGTTAATTCAGTGCAATTAATTTTACAAAATATAACGCGTTAAAAACATTAACGCAATTAATCGCATGCCCACGGACCATAATAAGGAAGATTCCTGAGAAATGCAAGCTTGTAGTACCACCTGTTTACTCCAGAGGGCAGTAAGTGAAATTTCAGCTGTGTGGGCAATGCGCAGTTTATACAGTGAAGAAAACACTTCAGTAGGCAGAACAACACAAACATGCGTTACGTTCTTGTGATCAAAACACTCGAAGGAGCGCAACTGCTATCTAAGGGATCTCAAATTGTGTTTAAAGATTGAGTATTAAACTATATTTAACTTGACACAGTGACCTAAACATTTTATGTTTATGACGCAACACACCAGAGACGTCTGACGTAGGTGTAAATTGACGGGCCCTTAAACAAGCCCTCATAATAAATCTCCAACTGAAATGGAAATGGATTGCTGTGAACTGTGTGCCAATGATTGACTTATGATCAATAATATGGTGGTAAACAATACATTGTATTCTAAAGCCAATTTTTGTATCGTCTTGTCAATGATTAACTCTTCTGCTACAGGAATGTAAAGCATTTTAAATATCTGAATATTTTTATATATATATATATATATATATATATATATATATATATATATATATATATATATATATATAATTTGTAAATATTTAAAGATAACTATGTATAATTATACATTGATATAAATATATATAATCATTATATAATTAGTTATTGTTATATGAGGGGCTTTCTCAGCAAATATTTGTATATGCGATTAATCACGATTAATTAATCGGGCCACCATGTAATTAATTCAATTAAAAATTTTCAGCGATTGACAGCCTTACTTTAAAGCCCATTATATCACTTCATAAACAGGTCATAAACCTATTAGATAGGAGATCTTTGCAGTATCATCATTGCGGCATATTGAACAAATACAGGTTATTAAGCTTTGAAAATGTAATTGTTTATTCAAATGCTAGGTTTGTTTTTAAAATAGTTCATAACATTGCTCCTCCCCCTTTTAAAAGATTTGTACATCTTTGTTCAGAACAGATGACAAGGGTTTCTAGATCTACTGCACAGAGAGATTGCATAATTCAGCATTTGCACAATCTGCCTTTTCACACAAGGCAATTAAAGAATGGAATAAACTACCTGATGATCTTAAAATTTGTCCAGAAATTATAAAAATGGGCTTTTAGGACTTCAAACTTGTCATCATTAATTTTGTACAATATTAGATATACTGTTAATGTATATGTGTGTATTTATATGCATATATTTGCATGTTTTTTGTTTATATTGTTTTATTTACCTGCCCAGGGACTGCAGAAGGAAATTAACTAGAAGCTAAATCTGGTGCAAAGCATCTCTTCTCTTGTGAGATTAATGTTTTTGTGCATGGTCTCTGACAAATAAATGAATAATAATAATAACAATAAACAAAGACCAGTTATGATATGACCCCTCAAGTTTTACTTGTATAGAGGTGTCACCCCAAATACTTATGAGTTTTAACACCTCAATGTGCCTCCACTGACTTCCTTCGCAGATGTCTTCCATATTGACCGAATGACCAAATAAACTACCATTCTTTGAATGGCAAATGTTTGGAATGACTACCGTCAGCGCACTGAGCACAGAATTGTGACGAATGTCGATGTAGAGTGACGTAAAAGTCGCTTGAATTTCGATATGGCTGTTCAGACTGAGGTCGCATTGCAAAAAATCAAATTGTGTGTGGTTTGTGCTGTTTACTCTGTTATGAAAAAAACTGTTCTGAGTCACATATGAACAAAGAAAATCAAATTTGGGCCTTTTTGCTTGCAGACTGAACATAGCCTTAGTCTTTGACTTAAATGGCCAACGTCTGGACTCTGGACCATATAGCATCTTAGATTGGCCGAGAACCACCCACTTTGACTTGAAAAAATATCTGTAAAACTGACATGTAATGGTTAATCACATTCAGATTATCATTTGAGCTCCATTTTTATGAGTGCGTAAAATGCAGCATCGTTTCGCCAAGACATTTGAAAACTACGTCTTATCTGGAGATTCCACTAGCAGGTGGTAACAAAGTTAATGTCCAAACTCTGAAAATATAGTGGAACATCAAATTATGTCCCTCACATTCAGAGTTTTATGGCTGCTCTCGCTAGGGGTCGCCACAGCAGACCATTCGTGGCCTTGGCACAGGTTTTACGCCAAGGAAAAGGCATCTATGTGAACTTCTGCATTTAATGCAGGATGGACTTCAAAGACATTAGTCATTAATCTTACAGTTCATACAACACCTTTGTTTAAACACTAAACCATAACACTTATTAAGTTGAATCATTTTAAAACATGACTTGCACTATACAGTACAAAAGTAATATTGGCATTATATTCATGATGTTAGCCAGAGGGGAACTGTATCCCACAATGAGTCTGGTTTCTCCCAAGATTATTTTTCTCCATTAACACACATCTTATGGAGTTTTGAGTTCCTTGCCACAGCTTCGGTTTGCTCACTGGGGTTCTAAATAAAATTATTATTTAATTACTTATTTTTAAACACAATTCACAAGCGTATTTTATCAAACTACACAATGAGGACTCTCAGACATTATAGATATTACAGTTTTATTTTCTGGTAATGCATGATTTTCTGTAAAACTGCTTTGAAATGATGTGTGTTGTGAAAGGCGCTATACAATTAAAAATGACTTGACTTGAACTCAGATGCCCTTCCTAATGCAACCCCCAGGGCTGGGGAACTCTTGCTCACACCTACACCTACTACTAGAGTCTCCAATTCACTTAACCTGTTAACCTGCACCAGTGCGCAGTCGCACCGAAGAGTCCCCCCCCCCCCCCCCAGTTTAATGTTTATGAATAGATTTAACATGAAAGAACATCATTAATCTTGGCAAACTATATATCATTTTAAAGGTGTAAGCCTCAAGCATCGATGACAGAGCTCTGTTTTTCGATGAAAAGCTTATAACGAATGTATTTCTTGCATTTATGTAAGCAATACAGATCTAAACACACGTAATCAAAAACGGAGTACATACCAGTAGTGCCGTAATAACGAGCCACACACGCATCCACTGCTAAAAGTTCCAGATTGGATGGAAAGGTGAGGGTCCACTGAATAACATCCCATAGAGCATTTTTAGTCCAAAGAAACAATAACGTTGTAACATCGATGGTTATTCCTTTGTTTACATCGAGTTTCTTCAGGTTGAAGTATCATACTTGTCGGTTATGCAATAAAATTATGCATGAAAACAGACTCCCGGTAGCCGAACGTTATATGGGTGTGTTGCTTGGAGTGTAATGAACAAATTAAGACCGCACACACACACACAAATACAAAGATAGGCAATATATAGGTCAAAATATCCAAACACTGCGGTCAGTTTTTTTGACGTCATGATATGCTGATCCTATAGTTTTGTCTTTACAACGAAAGCCAATGAAAGAATTGAAATGATATGACTGATCGAAAATGTAGCCAAGCAGTGCACGATTCCAACGATACCCGGGAAGTTTAAATTCCTCGTGAACAAGATGTTTTTTTATTTATTAGAATCGGCCACTCTCCATACGGTTGAGGAGCTAACCTGCGAATTAGGCTGTGACCACACCCCCGTCATTTGACAACAAACGAGCCATAGTAAAAAGACGGTTCCCCAGTCAACATTTGTTTTCGCGTCTTACTTACTGGACGGATTATCTCATCAAATGGATCATCAAAAGAAGTTTTTTTCTGCTGAAGATGTTTTATTTGAGATCACTCGAAGCAGCAACGACGAAATTGAGGAGTGAATACAGCGACGAGGGTGATATGCTTGAGGACGGAAAAGGTGGTCCAATTTTACATCGGTGAGTTGCTATGTAACATGCACACATTATACGTGTGTGTGTGTGAGAGAGAGAGAGAGAGAGAGTGTGTGTGTGTGTGTGTGTGTGTGTGTGTGTGTGTGTGTGTGTGTGTGTGTGTTTGTTTTCCCATTTGATTTGTAAGGTAAATGCATTGTGGTCTGAAAAGATAAGGTAATGCACCTTATAAAAAAAAATGGCTTGTCTGATGGCTGGCCATCAGTGTGATTGTTGGTTCTATGTCTGACCATCCATATGAATGCTGTCTGTATCACTGGCCATCACCAGCCATTGAATGTTGAATGGGCGACTATCGGTATGAATAGTGTATATGATGACTAAAATAGCTTGCAGTACCCTTCATAACATTTGGTCATTAGGTTGCTTTTTGAGGTATCCAAGGAGGCTTCTTGGTACCTGGACATAGTCTTGGAAAAAATATTGCAGAAATCTCATTTTTCATAATATCTTCCTCAAATGTGAAATATAAACTGATGAGACTTGTGGCTTTCAATCGATTACCTAACTGGATTCCTCCAGGTTTGTTTTCATTTATTTTTTCATAAAATAATGAAATGTTACTTGCAGTACAAATTATCTTCAAGACACTTTAAATTCTATAAATTTTTGTCTGTGTAAGTTTTTTCAACTTTTACATTTGGGTAATAAACTCCAAAGTGTCTTCTTTTTAAATATGTCTAAATTGTGCATGTAGAGCAAATTGTTCAGTAACTACAATTATTTTAGTTTGGGGATGTCATTTCTGGGGATGTGCCTCGGGCAGGGGAGGGAGAAAGGGAACTGACATAGTCTTGGAAAAAAGCTTGCAGGAACCACATTTTTCATTATATCTTCCTCAAATTTGAAATATAAACTGATGAGACTTGTGGCTTTCAATCCTTTACCTAATTGGATTCCTCCAGGTCTATTTTTATATATTTGTACATGAAATAATAAAACAATTTTTGAAGTTCACATTATTTATGAGGCACTTCAACTTTTATAACTTTTTATTTGTTTGAGCATTATCAACTCTGATTTATTGTTAGTAGAGTGCCAAGTGTCTTCTTTCCAAAGAGACCTTAATTGTGCCTGTGGTACACTGTTCTCAGGAGCTATATTTATTTTAATTCAGGTATGTCATTTTCAGCTGTGAGCCCCTGAGTGGGGGTGCAGGTTAACAGGTTAACCTGCATGTTTTTGGACTTTTGGGGGAAACCGGAGCACCTGGAGGAAACCCACATGCCCCAATTGAGCTTTGACTTGAACGCTGGACCTTCTTGCTGTGCCGCCCCTTGTATGAGTCTTATATTGTATGACATTTTGTTTAATGAGATTTGTATTAAATGTGTCCTATCTTAAAGTCTTAAATTAAGATTTGATCAGTTAAGTTTCATTTTCAAATTCAAATTTGAATTCATTTTACAGAAGCAAATCCTAACTACAGTCAAGAACAGATAATACACTTAGAAAATGCTGTTCTGTTATAGCTTTCTTCCTAAATGAGATCCTAATTGAAATAGCCATGGTTACAAAGCAAGTAAGATAGGATTCCAAAGTTAGGATGTTTCTGTAATATGCCCCCATGTGATTATTTTGTCCTCAAAAGCACACATTGTACCAACTTGGAACCTTGTGAGGTGGACTGATAAATACTATTGTGTGCTTCTATTCAAGGAAGTTCAATCAAATCAGATTTGGACTAATTAACTTCAGAAAGCGTTTTCCAGGTTTGTGTGCTACGTGCATCAGACGTGGGCATGAACTCTGGGTGATCTGTGTGTGCCATCTTAGGCTGAGACTAGTATCATCAGTACATTAGTCTGTTACCCATCTACTGTTTGTTGATGTACTTATATCTAATCTTTATATAATGTTTATTTGTAATGAAAATAACGAAATCACACAAATCAGAAGTTTAAACTATTCAAACATGTACTGTACCATATTTTTGTATCAGAGTTGCAAAACAAGGCAAAGCTCATATAAAATAAGTACAAATAAAACATAATATTTGGCTCCTCCTCTTGAAGTGGTTGAACTATAACAAACACGCATCTTGGCTTCATGATCGAACACAGTATTCCGTTTCTGTGACCTCTGTAAAGCATAAAATGACTCTTTTTGTTGGTAATGCATTTTTTGTACAACGTATTCACAGCATCCCAGAGCATGATTGCAGGTTTATGGGTCTATCCGTCTGGCCATGATGGTGATAACTATGATAGAAGACACTTCATCTGCTCCAATGTGCAATTTTTTTACTCTTGTCCAGATAGATGGATGTGGTGCCCACTGTTTGCAATAGTTCATCTGCGTCCTTGCACAATTGGGTTTTGTTTTGCCATAAAATAGTTCTGCCAGGTGAATTTAATACATCGTGCTTGTTGATTTAGCTCATGTTTCTCTGTTCCTCCATCATTTTCCGCAACCTGCAGAATAATGTACAGTACTAGGCAAAAGTTTTAGGCACTTGTGAAAAATATTGCATAGTGAGGATGTCTTCAAAAATAATGCCATAAAAAGTTTTCAACGTCATACAAAGTCTATAAAAGACATAAAAAGCTACATCAATATTTGGTGTGACCACCTTAGCCTTCAAAACAGCACCAACTCTCCTAGGTCAACAGGACACCATTTTTCTTGGTTGTTGGCAGATAGGATGTTCAAAGCTTCTTGGACAATTCACAACAGTTCTTCTGTCTATTTTGTCTGTCTCAACTGCTTCTGTTTCTTCATGTAATCCCAGAATGACTCTATGTTCAGTGGGGGTGTAGCGTCTGTACCAATCAGACAGACAGTTATTCATTATTTAATGAATAATCCAACAGATGTCTCAAGACTGTAACAAGCAAAGTTCCAAGTAGGCCCAAACAGACTCCGAGATGTCTGCTCACCCACTGATCATTATCAGCAATTACTCTCCCTTTGCTGACACTGATCCAGCAACTTGTGGTCCTCAGAGTAGAGGATTTCACAAGTCCACCCAAATTCGAGGACCCAACCCGGGACCCATACGGGTTCGGGTCCATATTTTAAACGGTCAGCCAGATCTGGGTCGGGTCCCATTCTTGTACTTTGGGTCCCAGGTCTGTTTAACACCTGCAGTGACGCGATGACTTTACAAAATGACGATTTGCTCTTTTATTTAGAAGGCAGGACTTATTCCGCCATATCTAAAATCTATGATCAGACACGTCTCAGAGAGCACAGATGAAAGCAAATTAGGGATGCTAACCTCAGCGGTCATGGCACTGAACGAGCAATCGTTGTTTAGTTCAAAAGGGCAAACAGTGGAAGTTATCGTATTGTGCGAGATACAAAAAAACTGCAAAGCCGCATTTGTCATCCACCACCGTGACTACAATTGGACTTTTGAAGCTGAAATAATGATTGGAATATACATGCTCTTTCAATCAGCAAGAGGGATGCTATTATGCCATCTTTCTTTGCAAGGAGGATGGATTGCATGCATCACGGTCAAGTACAGGAGAGAAGGCTACTAACATTACGGTAGGTAAGACACAAAGGTTTATTTTCACAACTTAGCTGTGGGATCTGTGCCGATCGGGTTCAATCGGGTCTGGGTCAAATAATAGACTGGTCAGAGTCAGTTCCAGGTAGTATATTTATGGCATTTCTTGGTTCTGCACGGGTCCGGATCCAAACTTTCAAATAATAGATTGGTCTGGGTCAGTTCCGGATATCACATTTCCGGGTCTCTTTTGGTTCGGGCACACATTTTTGGACCCGTGAAGACCTCTACCTCAGAGACTTTCCAGGTGGGGGAGGGAACTCACTCTATTCCCCCATAGGAAAGACACATAAAGTCCATAAAACAGACTGTGGAGTAGGACGTGGTCATGTGGCTGTCACTGGTGAGAGAGGAAGCGGTAAGGGCCATCACCTGGTGATTAATGATGAATAACACCTGTTTCTCGTTACAGTGATGATGGAGAGGGCTTGAAAAGGCAGCAGAGAACACCAGGGAGAGAGAGAGTTGGTGAAGCTGAAAAGCCACTTCTGTATCTGTGAAGCTGAACGCTTGAATAAAAGCTGATTTACCTGGACTGCCAACCTGCTTCCCACTTCCTTCCTACTGGAACCTTTACACAGACTTTCCTTCATTAATTTATAGACAAACTGTTCTATAAATGAATATGCATATCCCCAAGACATTGTGTGTATGATTATTACTGTCTCATATAGTGTATTTTGTACTGTATTCCATTTTGTTTATGCTTTATGACAGAACCACTAGATAATGTAAAATTATTGGTATCATGCTTCCTATCAAATTAATCTTTATGTGACGCCCAGCACATTAGTGTATATCACCTCCTTATAGCATGCATTGTATGATTGTTATATTAATCAGAGCATAAAGGGGCAAAAACTGCCAGTTTACTCCAATCATGCAAATGAGTCAGCTTCCAAATAAAGGAACTTTTCCCACTGGAAAATTGCAACTTTCTCATTGGTCAAGCCAAACTCGTGAGGAGTAACCTCCCTCAGGAGTTAAAGGGCACTGTCGGAGTGACTTCCCTCTCTCTTCCTTCTCTTCTCTCTTCCTTCTCTTCTCTCTTCCTTCTTCTCCTGGTTGCTGTTCGTCTGGGACCGGAAACATCTGGTCTGACCGCAAGGTCGTGGGCTGGCCGGCCTCAACACACCAAGCCATGTGCAACTTCCTCGACCGTAACAGAGTCAAAATAACACTGCAAGTTCATCATCATTTCTTTATTCAATTCGGAAGAAATTGATTGCAACTTCAACACCATCAACTCAAGGAAACATCAAGATTTTCTCCTGAGACTGCATCTGGGCACTCTATCAACAGCCAAGGCATTACAGAGGTTTAGTATAAGCTGTGAATCCCTTTGTTAACAAAGGTTCTTTGAAGTAAGAATCAGATGGTTCTTTCAGATAGTTAAATGACTCTTTTCATAGATTAATTAAACTGTTCTATTCCGGTTTCGTTCACTTTCACTTTTCCATATCCCATGTATACGTGATTTGTGTATGTGTTTGTTTAGATTAGTTATGTGTTCGTGATTTAGTTAAATAAAGCTTTTGTGGACATTCTTGCGAGTTGATTCTGGTCTGCTTGTAAATCAATGTAAATGTAATGATTTGATCACTGCTACATGCTAAGAGAGTTATTTTTATGTGGCCATGAAAAATATCCATTCCGAGAGTTGATAGACGATTGTTCGCTGGACGAACAGATTAATTGATTGTAATATTAATTCAGCTACATCAAGTTAATTCTATGAACTGATCCAAATATTTATCATTAATCATAACGAGTTATATATAATATTTTTATAAATAATCTCAACCCTGTTTTTAAAAGATTTTGCTTCAAAGCTATACCTAAATGTGTGTAATATTATTTTCAATAAGCCATGAGAATAATATTACTCCAATAAGATAATTAATCATAATTAGCTTTAATAAGGGAATTATGATTAACTCTCTTATTGGAGTAATATTATAAATGGTGGAGAATTTTATTCTATACAAATAATCTAGTTGTTTGTCATTTATCTAATTTATAATGTTTGAAAACGTGACTTATTCCATTATACATTTCTTTATATAATAATGTAGAATAAGGACAGTTTAATTTAATTCCTAGCTCACACATGTTTCCCTACATATAATGGTGGAGGTACGCGGGCACTTTAATCCATCCTGTGTACATTCATACTACCAAATGTGCTGCAGGGGGTTCTATGCTATCTGTTGCAGAGCTCCTTGTTCTTCTATTCTATTTGCAAAAGGAATGTTTGTGAGTTTAAAATGTATATTTCCTGTTGACACACTAAAGTTGAAGATATAAATAACCATCTTAGGACAACTGTTTTTATGAAACATCACATCAAGACTTTTGCACAGTACTGTGTATTAAATAATTCATAACTCTAAGAACAGGTGGTGGTGTTGTTGTGAATATGGTATGTTGGAATGTTCCTTTAGTTACAGTAGGTGCATGAATATTTTGTATTTAGGATGTGGAATTGACATTGTCCTAAAGGTTTGTTGTGACATTCAGAATTCTACTGAGAAAATAATGACAGAATTGTAATTTTTGGGCAAACTACCTTGTCCCTTTAAATTCTGAATTATTCCCAGCCCTGCTGCCCATTAGATTCAGATTAAAGTCAACCAGACTGAAGCCAAAAGTGCATGATGACAGTATTTTTCTTATATCATATTAATTAGTCATAAATTGCATTGGAAAAATAAAAGGGATCTTCGTAAACTGCTTTAAACATTTAACTTTGCCCAAAAAGCCATAAAGCATTAATGTTTATGACAGAGGTTTGTTTGGGTAAAATATGAAACAAAGTGTCATATCATGAAAAGGAATTTAATTTTAAACATGTCTTATCAGCAGTCTTTCGAAAAACATTACGGTCCATCCTCTGTCTGCCCGCTACTCCACCCATTGACATTGTAAAATAAATAAATAAAAAACAGCACATAAAAGTATTGCTTCATATTTCTTGCCAAAGATTTTCCAAATCTCAGCTTAAAAACAACCCTGAAAACTAAAAACTTGATCAAATACAAAATGATGGGTTTGATTATTTTTACGGTTGAAATTGAATGGCAAACATGAAAGTTGATGAGCACTTATTGGAATGAAGGCAGAGAAAGCTATCAGGGGAATGTGTCTAATCAAATTGTCTTCAAAACCCTAAATAATGTTTTGTAGGTCTGGGGGACAGTCGTGGAGCTGAGGGCGGGGGGTCCGCATCCAGCGTGCCGGGACTGTTGAGGTGTGGCGGCAGAGTGCCATGAGAACGGCATTTGCGGGCCAGATGACCCAGAAAGAGGAAATTGCTCTATTATTGAAAAACGTGCAAACAATTCCTTTAACTAAAGGTTCTCTTACCGGCCCTCCACCGGGGGACGGAGTCGTCTGTTTACCAACTCCGGAGCAAACGTCTCGATCTCTGGGTCGTCCGTCTCAGGAGCGCTTGGGAGCCTTCCGGGTCCTCGAAGGGGTCCGTGAGTCGGGGGGCGTACGCTTCCTGCGGGGTGCTCAAAGCTGGGGCTGAGAGCTGGGCCCAATCTAGGTTGAGGCGGAGCAGCACGTTTTTTTTTTTTAAGCCGCAAGAGGACGCCCTCGGCGAGCAGACGGGGCATGGCCCATGGCGGCAGGTTTGCAGCGGGGCAGGATGTGTGAAATGGCCTCCGTCTGCTTCTTCACCGCTGAGGACTACTGGGCGGTGTCGTCAATGGTGCCGCCGAATGGACGGACGGGGGTGTTTGAGAAAGCGTGCTTTGTCTACCTCCCGTATTTCGACCAGGTCCAGTCCATAGATTACATTTCTGGACCACAAGGGTGGCCATCGCCCGTTCGAGTGCCGGTGCTTCTGACCTTCGTGGCCCGGGGGGCATTTGACATAATAATTTGAATTCCAGAAGTCTCTCTATACATATATATTTATAATTTTTTTTAGATAATTTTTTTTTTAAAATACCCATCTCACAGCAGTCCATCATAGATTTTAAGGTGATATTTTATATTTAAGAAGCAAAGACAATTCAATTCTATAATGAAGAAATTGCAAATTATAATTTTTTTAATATTATGTTGACATTAAACAAGAAAGGCTTTAAAAATAATTAATAAAGAATGGGTCTGTGTTGCTGTGTCACAAATATAATGTTTAACTTGTAAATATTTCAATACAGCCACCACTGTGACTATGTACTGAGTCGAAACGATTTTCAGGACTGTTGTTGTCCGGCCTCAGAGTGGTGATTCACCAATGCATCCAATAACATGCAGCATTACTTTGACACGTAATGTTACAGAGAGCCCAGGAGTGTATGATCCCATTACTTTAAAATTATGCTGATTTCCTCATCCTCAGAGCTCACTACCTTGCTAGCCTTGAAACAAAATTTCTGTTCATTGCTATGATATTTTACTGTAATTGTTTTACACTGTTCAAAACCTACCAGTGGAGGGAGAAAAGCAAGAGTTGCTTTTCAATTGCCTTTGTATTTTAATTCAGTAGTGCCACAGTAATGTTTTTTTTTATTGTGAGATTAATTGTTGGCACGGTTCCTCACGTTCATTCATTCAATGTCCTAAATAAAAAAATAACAAAAAAGAAAAATGGCAAAGCAAACAGAACTCCTGAGGTGAAAAAAGCAGCAACAAAGAAAACCCAAAGGATTATTTAAAACCTGGTTCTACCAAAAATAGTTTTTTGGTCTGAAGATTCCATATATCAAAACGTTTTTGAAAAACAAAGCCGTTGTGTTATCCGGGCCAAAGAGGAAAAGGGACATCCAAGCTATTATCAGCATCAGGTCCAAAAGCCAGTTTCTGAATGGGCCAGTGGTGTGTCAGTGCACATGACATGGGCAACTCGCACATCTGTGAGAACACCATGAATACATACAGATATGTAAACATTTTGGAGCAACATATACTGCTCCAGTACATCATTTTTTCCAGGGACATCCCCGCATTTTCCAGCAGGACAACTTCAAAACACATTTTGCTGTCTCCAATTGAGAATGTGTGGAGCATTATGAAGCACTTCATGCGGCAATTAAGACGCCTTACATTTGTGCAGCTAAAGACCTACATAATGGAAACTTGTGTCTTTAGTGCTCGAATGCTTAATAAGTGTTATTAAAAGAAATGGTAATGTTTTACAGTGGTAAACACTCAATTCTCCCAATTTTTTTGAGCATGTTGTAATCATCTGATTTGAAATTACTGTACATTTTCAAAAAACAATGAAATTAACAAGTAAAACCCTAATTAAATGTGCGTTCTATATAGCAATGGGTTACTGTAATTTAATTTTAGCATTTTTCATACTGTGCCAACTTTTTCGGAATTGGTGTTGTAATAATAACATATAAAATACAATAAACATTTCTAGAGAAAATATGAGGACAGTGGGACAAAGTTGTGCAATTTTAAGTTATATCAAGCTAGAAAGTCAGATTTTTTTCATAAAATAGTTTATTATGTTTCCAGGAGTGTTGATTATTCATCTTTTTGAGATCCGGTTCACCCGGGGTTGGAGTGGGTGTCGTCCGCCTGGGTGTGGAGGAGTGTTCGAGGACCACGCGACGGTACATCAGAGAACCAGTGAGTGAGCTTTTTCTCTCTCTCCTCTCTCTCTCTTTCACACCGTGTTGGCCTTTTCCCTCGACTATTTTGTTTTTTTTTGTTGTTGTTGTCTTCCCCTCCTGTCTCCTCCCAGGGCGAGGAAGGCGGGGATGACCACACGGGATGCAAGATACACCCCGCCCCAGGGATGGGGGGGAATGTACGTCATGCCAGTGGCACCCTGGCCTGAGATAACGCCTGGAGGAGTGTGGAGCGGAGGGGGGCGGGGTCGGGTCGGAATATCGCGCGCCCGGTCCCCAATCGGCCTGATGAGGCGCGCGAGGGATAAACACGGCCGGTGACGATGGTTCGAGAGAGAGAATTACGGACATGTCCGTCATATGTGTGTTTATGTTTGTGCTTTTGGTTTGAGTTTAAATAAATTATCATTTATATTGACAAGCCTGTTCTCGCGTCCTCCTTGCCCATCTTTAACTGTGTTACAGATACCTAACGATATGGCTGGGTGATGAAACGATTATGTAGGATTAAATCCTAAATTGAGTGTACATTAAAGATATCTTACCCTATGGAATTTACTTGTAAACAAAAAAGTTATGTTTAATTCATTATTTAGGTCTTATAAAAGTTTAGAATGTAGTTCTGCCCTCATTAATGATGTGAAGTATACATTATTTATCGTGATAAATATAGATATTGAACAATATGAAAACATATTGTGATCATTTTTTGGGGCCAAATCGCCCAGCCCTACCTAATGATATCGCATTACGTTGCATTGCATATGTCATATTGCAGGGGTTTTCAAAGTCTCAGAACTAACCTCAGTTAACCAATTGGTTCAAGATCATTTTTAGTGTATGCATTTAAGTCAATTCCACTCAAGTACACACAGCTGTCCTAAGAGGTTTAGTTCATCATTATCTTTAGACATTTTACACCAATGCTTGACAACCAGAATGTGCCCAAATAATGTTTGTGTTCATTCTGAACAGTATATCTATTGTTTTATAATTTAAAACCTAGCAAATTTCTATTGCGAAATGTTTTGCTTGGAAAGTGTGCTTGTGTGGTCTTTATAATAAATTCCTCATGGTTTGATATGTTGCAGCTAATGCATCGGCATTCACACATGTTGAACTGTGACTTTAAATGTCCAAATACTTTTTGAGTACACTACATTGTACATTAAAAGTTGTAATGTATACCATTACAATCCATTATATTTAGGCCTACAGCCTTTATAGAAAGAGTTCCTATTATTTATAAATATGTTTCCACAAAGTATTGTGCATGTTCATTTAATACGCCAAACACATTTTAACAGTAATCTCTATTACTCTTTCTCATTGTGGTTTAAACCGTGTTCAGACCCACCACGCACAGGAGAGGGATTATGCCACTTTGAGAGATGCCTGTCGAGTGAAAGTGGTAATTAAGTTCCAAACCTTCATTGATCGTCTTCTCTTTGGTTCTCTCCTCCTCTTCCTCCTCTCCAGTGCTAAATAAATAATGTAGCTCCACTGAGCTAGTATTAATTGGACTTCTCTTACGTGTCTGTGGGGCTCAGATTGACCTTTGCAGGAATCTGTATGGATCAGCCCCGTGGAGCCTAATGAGATACACACCCCAGGCTATAATCGTAGATAGGGTTTGACAGAAGAGTCTGTGAGGGGTCCTGAAAGACTCTACGCTGTTGGTCAGTAAGCTCATTCAATATTTCACTCATAAATGGGCTGCTCTATTAAAGCCATGAATAAGTTGACTATGTATGCTTCTACCAGTTAACCTTCAGTATCGTTTAATTCTCTATCCATCCAATTGTCAGTTTATTTATTCTGTCATCCACTCACCCACAATTAAAGGGGCCATATTACCTCTGTTATGATTGGATATGATTGGCCTCTTTGCATTTGACCTTCATGTGGTGCACTTCTCACTGACAGAGCAGTATTTTTAAGCATATTTTTAATAAATTATCTGGGTGGACTGGTGAGGGAGCTTTGCATTGTGAACATAACAGTACAGTATTCATCAGTGTTTCCTGCAGGATTTTGTAATTTTGTATTTTAACTAATATTCCAGAAATATTACAACAAAACTTTGAAAAACAGGGCTCCAGACAGCGACTTAGTCACAAATGGCGAACAAATTTAAAAAGTTGCTACCATCATATCTTGCCGACAATTGGGATCACTTTGTATGTGTTCATATGCTGTTTCGACAGATATCCTCTTTGTGAGTTATTGAATTACATCTTTGGAGAGCAAGCCAGTGTCTTACGCCGTTTATGATCCTTTCTGTTGTCATGTGCTCGCTGCACACAACAACAAACACAGCCGTGTTCATTTCATGAACAAATTACTCTTTTGAACCAGGTTTTCAGCAAAACAGATTCACGAAACAGGTTGAAATTTAAGAGCTCAGATTAGCAGTGTATTAAGTGTGTACGTGTATTTCAGGCTTCTTTATATGTAAAGGCCCTGCATTATTTACCAAACTTATTTCTAATTATTGTTGGTGCTTTAGTAGCACAGTAAACTGCATCTATGGGATTTCATTCAATTTGAACTCTTTTAGCCCCTGTGTCTTCTAGTATACAGCAGGGCTGGACTGGTAATCTGGCATACCGGGCATTTTCCCGGTGGGCTGATGCACTTTTGGGCCGATCAGGGGTGGAATGTCCATTGGGAGCACCAAGCGGGCCGGAGGTTCAGCCAGGAAATGTGCCAAATGGGCCACGATAAGCAACAATGAGCCTCCCCGTTATGCAGAATGGACCAGAAAACGGCGCCGCGATATGCAGAAATGGACAGAAAATCACCATATTTTTTAATTTTGTAATAAAATAATAGTATCAACAAAATTAAGCATGGTTACTACCTTAACACCATATTCCTGTAGTAACACCATGGTTAATTGCATTAAAACTAAGCTTCCACCAAAAAAACTTGGTGGCTACAATATTACTATATCAATGCATGGTTAATAAAAACCAATCTTAAACCTTTCAACTCCCCGACCATTATATAAAGGCAATCAACCTTTATATAATTGGTTTTGTTCATTATTATAAGTGGCATTAAAGAAATATTGAACGAGTTAGTTCACCCAAAAATTATCCCATAATTTACTCACCCCCAAGCCACCTGTGGCAAGGCGGAGGGTGGGGCCGGGTCGTGATCATACACACCGGTCCCGTATTAAGTTAATCAAGCCTCCCGAGAGGGATAAAGGTCGACTTCAGAGGATAGTGACCCGGCCCCGCCCTCAACCCTGCCACACCATCCTAGGTGTATATGACTTTCTTCATTGAGCCAAACACAATTGGAGTTATATGAAAAGATATCCTGGCTCTTCCAAGCTTTATAATAGGAGTGAATGGTGCCTTAGATTTTGAAGCCCACAAAGTGCATCCATCCATCAAAAAAGTACGCCGGAAATCGACTCTCTAGTGAACATGTGGACAGCCGTTGCCGGAAGTCAGTGATTATAGTTTATAAAGTTAGAAATAAGGATATTTTTCTTACAAAAATGCATCTCTTCGCTCCAGAAGGCCTTTATTAACCCCCTGGAGCTGTATGGATTACTTTTTTTTAACTGAATTGAATCCAGGTTGTCTGAATGAAGAAAAAAAAAACATCCCCAGTGTCTGTACACACCACACCACTGAAGCAACACGTGGAGTGCAGATGGTCTTTCATCTCTGTGTTTCCACAAGACTATTTGAGTACAAATAGCCACACTGTGTGGCAGGTGCTATTTACACCTAGTGCAAATACTCACTCTCTACATATACAGTGAAAGCTATTTGCTGATTAATCAGTTATCAACCTTCTTTCTTTTCTTTGGCTTTATATCTTCAGTTCTATAATTTGGATATTAAAATAATCATTTGGCTCCTACATTTTTCAGTTGTTTATTTTTTTGTTCTGGAGCCGTGAAAATGTACACATAACACAGTAACGGTTCTCAGCTAATTTTGATTCATTGAGGAAGTTAGTTATCTGATTCAGTCCATGATCAAGTGTGATGACTCCTATGTTTGATTCAGTCTATTGCAGATTCAGCACTGCATGAAATACATGGTGCTCAAAATCTTTTATTTAAGGAGGGCACCCCAAAATAAAAATAAATCCTGATTTCAATTGTATGTCCCCTTTAAATATGACATAATTGCCATTAGAAAATACAGTCTTGTTTGAGGTGTTATGGCTTTTGCATTTAAGTCCTTGTATGTATCCAGCACAGAAAGTGGCTACATAGAGTATTTGCCTGTTATGCTGGTCTGTTTTCCTGCATTTGGCTGAAGTGAAATATATGACAGTAGGCAGAGTGAAGGGCACCACTGTCACACCTGTGCTCTGTTCATCACTGGCTGCTTAGAGATAAATGGAGGCATCTTAATGGACACTTTAAAGAGGTTATCCAATGGCAGGTCCATCTTCTTCTGTTGTGAGCTAGACACAGAAAAATCTCTCTGAGCCTTAATGCTAGCTTTCAGTGTCATTTATCTTTGGTTTTAGAGTTTTCTTATCAGTGTGGTTTAGATTAGAGGAGCATGGGGGTACAATGCTGCAGTCAAACAGTTTAAATCATTTTGGTATAGGTAGCTCACAGATCCTGAAACTCCTGGCTTAAATTGATTTTTGGACACAGCTAACCACTTTTTGCCCTATAGGATAAACAAAAACGAGAAAGGAAAGGAAGAATAAAGAATATATTTTCTTCTTCCTGGTATAAATTCAAGTTCATGTATGATTGGGACAAAATTCAGATTAACCTAGAAGATATCCAATTGAATCAGGCTGGTCCAAGTAAATGTGCAAAAAAAAAACAGGTGATGCCTAAAACGGTTTTGACTCTTTTAACCAAAGGCAGGGCTTTCGAAGGCGAAGGGTAAATGAACCGCAGGGTAAGGCTATGTAAAACTCCCACAACTTTATTGCCATACTGTATACATACACTGTTTGGAATAATGTACAGATTTTGCTGTTTTGGCATGAAATTGGTACTTTAATTCACAAAAGTGGCATTCAACTGATCACAAAGTATAGTCAGGACATTATTTATGTAAAAAAAACAGCACCATCGCTATTTAAAAAAATTATTTTTTTATCAAATTTTGACATGCCTTATTTCCAGCAGCAATCACTCCAAAACCTTGTTCTTGAGTAATCATGCTAAATTGCTAATTTGGTATATCACATACCATTCTATCAAACACTGCTGAAAGCTATTTGGTTTGTTAAATGAAGCTTAACATTGCCTTTGTGTTTGTTTTTGAGTTGCCACAGAACAGAACGTCTCATTCCCTCCATCAGGAAAGGAGGTTACAACAGTAACCTAGACATTCCCCATCTGTCACTTCGATATTGTGTCGAGTGAAGCGACACTAGGGGTCCCTATTCAATCACGCCATGCACTGAACCGTGTGCGTGCGCTGTTGATGCAGGTAAGAGCAGGCAGTTGAGTGCCAAAGCAACAGATTGCGTCAGACTTCTTAGGTTCCCGGCACACCGAAAAGGGGAACAAAGCGACGTGCCAAGCATGGGAGCAGGACCTGCCAGTTTCTCACATAGAGTTAAAGCGGCTTGGGCCATCTTAACACTATCACACGCATCGGGGAAGGCATTCTTTTGCAACTCCTATTTTTTCAGAGGGAAAATCCCTGCGGAGACCACAACCTGCCCAGGCTGAGGGGAGGTAGAGAGTGGCGAAATACGTCACATGGGTTTTCAGGCCACATGTAGGAATGGCGCGGTGGTAGATCCTACCTGCTGCGAGGGAGGAGTAGCTACAAACACGGCGGCCTGGGGCGGGGACTGCCCAAGGGAGATGTGGGCCTACCCGTAGGGGGACCATACCATGGAAAATAAACACAGGGGGATTAATCAACAAGGGCCCATCCTGTGGAGCACCTATTCAAGTACAGAGTAATTTTATTACACATAGTGGGTCTGGTCAGGGAATTCCTCCACTAAATTTGCAGACTAGAGGGCTAGGGAGAAAGAACATTCAGAGAGTGTGAATCTAGTGGACTCTCCTGGGGGAAAGAGCACACAATATCACTTCAGTGGAGGGGAAAGGTGCTATGTGCAAGCAGAACACCCGGTCAGACATTCTACATTCCCGAGTTCTACATGCTCGGACCTGAGAGAACAAAGGATGAGACCGACTCAACCCTGAGATTGTAAAAATCTCGTAAAGGTATTGGGTGTTGCCCAGCCTGCTGCTCTGCAGATGTCTGCTAGGGAGGTACCATTGGCCAGTGTCCACGAGGATGCCACACTTCTTGTTGAGTGTGCTCGAACCTGCAAGGGGACGGGCACGGCCTGGGTGTAATAGGCCAATACATGGCATCAACAACCCAGTGGGAAAGCCTCTACTTGGAGACAGCGTTCCCTTTTCCGCTGTCCACCAAAGCAGACAAAGAGCTGCTCAGAACATCTAAAGCTCTGCGTGCGGTCCACATAGGTACGCAAAGTACACACTGGACACAGCAACAACAAGACTGGGTCTGCCTCCTCCCGGGGCAGCGCTTTTTCACTACCTGGTCCCTGAAGGGAGTCGTAGGAACCTTGGCAAATAGCCCGGTAGTGGTCTTAGGATGACATGGGTTTCTGCCAGACCGAACTTCAGGCAGGGGTCGCTGACAGAGACAGATTGCAGGTCCCCAACCCTCTTGATGGAAGCAAGCACGATCAGGAGGGCCGTCTTCAAGGATAGGTCTTTGAGCTTGACTGATTCTAGCAGCTCAAAGGGGGTCTCTGAAGGCCTGAACGTACCATGGAGAGATACCATGAGGGGAACAGGCATGGCCTGGGAAAGTTCAGCCTCCGGGTGCCTCTAAGGAACCTGATAATCAGATCGTGCTTCCCTATGGACTTACCGTCCACTGCGTCGTGGTGAGCCAATATGGAGGCTACATATACCTTCAAGGTGGAGGGGGACAGCCTCCCCTCAAGCCTCTCTTGCAGAACCGAGAGTACTGACCCGAATGTGCATCTCTGCGGGTCTTTGGATCGGGAAGAACACCAACTGGCAAACAAGCGCCACTTTAGGGCGTAAAGTTGCCTGGTAGAGGGAACTCTGGCTTATTTGATCGTGTCTACGACAGCAGGAGGTAGGCCACTTAGATCTTCCGCATCCCATCCAGAGGCCAGACGTGTAGGTTCCAGATGTCTGGGCGCGGATGCCAGAGGGTGCCCCGTCTCTGAGAAAGAAGGTCCTTCCTCAGGGTAATAAGCCAGGTAGGGGCTGTCACAAGGAGCGTGAGATCTGATGGCCGTGTGTTCCAGTAGGGGGCCATCAGAGTGACTTGTTCCTTGTCCTCCCTGACCTTGCACAGCACTCGTTCAAGTAGGCTCACTGGGGGAAATGCGTACTTGCGCGGACCCTAGATCCAGCTGTGTGCCAGCACGTATGTCCCGAGGGAAGCCTCCGCTAGGGAGTACCAGAGCGGGCAGTGGGAGGTCTCTTGAGGAGCGGCCATGTCTATCTATGCTTTGCCAACCCTGTTTGGAGGCATCTGTTGTGACCAGAACGCGTTGGGACACCTGCTGTATGGGGACTCAAAGCAGTGAACTGGTAAGCAGTAGGTTGTCGGTTCGATCCCCACAGCCACCACCATTGTGTCCTTGAGCAAGGCACTTAACTCCAGGTTGCTCCGAGGGCACTGTAAGTCGCTTTGGATAAAAGCATCTGCCAAATGCATAAATGTAAACATTTTATGTAAAAGTGTCTGGACAAACTTACAGCTAGAATGCCAAGGATCTGCAAAGCTGTCATTGCTGCACATGGATGATTTTTTGATGGGAACACTTTGAAATAGTTGAATAAGTTATGAAAAAAAAATTCAAATTGTAAAAGTAAGTTTTCACGTTAATAATGTTCACGAAAATTTATGTTGGATCATGATTTCTTTGATATACTGTAAGAGCAAAAATCGTATTCTTGATAATCATTTTTGTATTGTTTTCCTCTAAAAATATCTAAAAATCCTGTAAACAAGATCAATTTAAGAAACAACACTGCATAAGATATTTTTCAGAGAATGTATTATTAACATGCCTATTTTGTATTACTGTACTGGCAGAGTTTTTATAGTCAAAACAAGTAAAACATATCTATCAGTGCTGAAGAAGTAATCCAAAGTATTTACAATACGTTACTGACCTTGAGAAATCTAACAGAATATGTTACAAATTACATGTTACAGCATGTATTCTGTAATCGAATAAATTTCAAAAGTAACCCTCCCAACCCTGTACACGAGTATATAACACTCCACTTCACTATCATGCCAGTAATATTAATAATTATTTTAGTGACTCAATACTAGAGCATGTATGTATGCATGATTTTTGTTTTGTTTTAATTAGAAGTAGCCTAATAAGCACCATATTTCCATATAAGTACATAATGAATCTTTTAAAAACTATAAAATCATTTAATTAATAATTTAATCAATGACTAAAGTTCAGGCATGAAGCTAGGGGTGTTGGAACAATATGAAAACTGGTCCAGTCAGCCTGAACCCAAGAATCAAAGCATATAAAATATTCCTTATAGACATTATTGGTCATTCAGAATTTCTGTGAAAAAGACTAACACAAAAGACGTCAGATATTAAAAAAATGTCATCTGTTTAACAACATTAGCTTACAATAGTGAAAGATGACTTCACTTTTTGCTCATGTCTTATCTCAAGTAGATTGCATATTGTCATGTTCCCCCCAGATATAATGGTTCCTACAACCCTGCATGAAACTTTGCATGGCACAAGCTGATTCTGGTTGAAAGTTGTGTGCCTAAACTGACTGACCAGAAACTCCAAATACAAAGAAATCAATTTAGAAAGGTGTCATTGAGTGACCTGCCAAAAACTGTAACCTGGGAAATGAAGACAGGAAGCTTCTGCTTAAATGGAATATCAACCCAATGATAATGCTTAAATGAAAATGTATGCAAACTAGTGCTAAAATACTACAGACATTTATTGATATTTTTAATGATTTTATGGTTTATAATTTTATCTTGCATTTAATAATTGAATTTAAATATTTATGCAATGTATTAATTTTGAATAATTCAGCCCTCCATCTGGCATTCTTTATTTATTTACTGTATTTTCCTCAATAAACTAATCTAAAACAACACCACACATATTAAATATGTGCTTTCAGGAAGGGTTTGCTCAAGTTTGTCTTACATTTTATACTGCAAATGTATTTTTTTCGTCCTGTAATATTGCTATGTATAGCTCAAAAAGTCATAGTAATATGAAACAAAACTGTACAGTATGGTTTAAATGTACAAAATTAAATTAATGTCATATTTAATCAGTATATAGTCACATTTATACAATTATTTTTAAGAGTATTAATGAGTTTTTTATGTAGCACTCTCAGTCTTCTTTATATGACTGTATCACAAGATGAGAATATTGAAGTCAAGATTTCAATTACTCTTGTTACAGTTACAACTTGTACATCTCTTACATTAAACATTAATGAATCTGCATTGTTGAGCAGCTACAGAAATGGATATCCAGATGTTATTTAGATTTGACACTTGGTATTACACTCACATTTTCACTCTGCCATTTGCCTGCTCTAAGATGCTTAGTACAGATTGAACTGTCTCAGTGTAAACACAAATGCTGTGTTCTTCGATTCTTCCGGCTGTTGTTCTTAGTTGTAATCATAAAATCCTTAAGCAATCCCTGGTGTGTGTACTGGTTAAGATAAGCAATGCCTCTTGTGCAAAGATGATTTACTGGGAAATAGGATTGTCATGATTTGTATTGTTAAATTGCAGATATAGAGTTAAAAAAAAGATTTATAAAAAAAAGAAAATTGTCGGTGATTTTACTTGATACTCTTTTGACAAATGAGGATGATTTTGAGGAACAGTGGTTGGCTTTTTGCTGACATGTCATAGAGGAAAATATTAATTCTACAGGCACATAGCCTGGCTAGGTGACCTTTTAGTATTATCCTATTAAACACTTACAGTGGGAGAACAATGAAATTACTATCTAGATTTTAATACTAATAGCACTCGATAGGCTACAAGCATAAATGTTTGTTAATTCTTATCCTGAGATTAAGGATGCATTTGTTCAATTTAATGATGTCACCTTATTTGTTTAACTCTTATGGAAATGTACATTTACATTAACGCATTTGACAGACACTTTTATCCAAAGTGACTTACAGTGCACTTATTACAGGGACAATCCCCCCCGGAGCAACCTGGAGTTAAGTGCCTTGCACAAGGACACAATGGTGGTGGCTGTGGGGATCAAACCGACAACCTTCTGCTTAACAGTTTAGTGCATTAGCCCACTATGCCACCACCACTCCCAAATTAACCATGGTTTTACTATAGTAATATTAGTATCCGTGACTGCAGTAACCATGTTTATTTATTTATTTTTGGCAGAAACCATGTTTTTTTTTTGTTTGGAGTACAAAAGGTTACCGTATACTAACAATTGTTTTACTATAGTTATATTGTGGTAACCATGACTGTAGTTACCATTGCTAATTTTGTGGTTACTATGGTTTTACAATAAATACCATGGTTAATATATGGTTACTGTGGTAAAACCATGGTTTATTGTTCCTCCCTTATTAAAGCAATGTTCTGGGTTCAATACAAGTTAAGTTCAATCGACAGCATTTGTGGCATCATTTTGATTGCCGCAAAAAAATCATTTCAACTCTTAGAGTGAGGTACTTACAATTGAAGTGAATTGGGCACATTTTTAGAAGGTCTAAAGGTAGAAATGTGAAGCTTATAATTATGTTATAACACATACATTACTGAAACTATAAAGTTGTTTAAATCAAATTTTAAGGGTTTAACAAAGTTGATATCCAGGAGGATACACCTAGATTTAATTTTATTTGTTTGAGGGTGCACCAATATGAACCCCATGGTGCTCAACCTTCCCCATGAGTGCGATCTCCAAAGCAGCCACATGATGCTGCCTGATTTCTCCCAAAGACTCCTTACATGCAATAACCATTTAATTTAATGTACACATACAGCTTTGGAATATCAAAAAATCCATTAAAAATCCCCTTGGCTCGGAAATCTAAGGGGGCACTTGCACCCTCAGTCTGAATGGGCATGAAGCCTTTAGTCATTTGATCAAGTTGTAAATGAAGTTGGATATAACTTTACACAGAAAAAGGTAAGTAAGCGATTTTATCACACAAAAATCATGTTAACACGTCTTGTAGCTTAAAAAAAAAAAAAAAAGGACTGAAAAGTTTTTTGGAACGTCTTGGAACTCCAGCTGCTTTTCCAGTATCTGTCCTAACAGTTTTGAGCATGGTGAGGAACGGTTCCAGTAGCATTTCCACTTAAGCATTTTTTGGCACGGCAAGATTACAAACCATTTTCGGTCCAGATTTCTCTGTACAGTTAGCTAACAGAACTGTGCTAACAGGACAACATTATTGGCTCCATTTGAGGCAGACAGAAATGTGCAGAAATGTTCAACTGGGCTCATCTGCCTTGGCTGTAATGTTCAGTCACTCAACCTGTCCAAAGTGAGGTGGAGCTCATTTTCATATCATGTTTCACTGTGTGTACAGCAACAAGCATGGACAAATGGATGAACAACAGAATTATCCGAGGAGGTAAAGCACAAGATTGTAACCAAAAGAATGGTAGGAGTACCACTTCCCCTGCTGTCAGGAAGGAGGAAAGTTCACTGATGTCTTCGGATTGTTTTGTTGCCTCTGGCTCTGGATGACGTGAATGTGTGCATGGCATCGTGAAATCAGACAAACACAAGGGCGATTTAAAGCATTAGCATAGTCATGGGTCGCCCAACAGGACAATGACATCAAAGACAAAAGCAGTGGATCAAGACGTGGTTAGACTGCTCTGTTGGGGCCAGTAATGAGTAAATCCCATTAAAAATACTTTGAAGATATATGAAAATAACAGATCTAATTGCACCCAGGGCATAGCAGCCACGAGGGACTTGGGGGACACATCCCCCGCACTCTTTAAATAGGTGAATTGGCCCCCCGCACTGTTTCAAGCTAGTCCAAATGGTGGATTTGCATACAGTATATTTCAGAATTCTTTGCATTTCATTACTTTGGGCTTATTCAGTGAACGTTCAGCCAATCACAGGTGAGTTTCATGAGCTGAGACACCCCTTTCATAATAGGCCGTCAGTCAAACAGTCATTTCTACAAAGTGGCTTTTAACAATGCTCATTTATCCATGTTTTTTATCGGCATTGATATTGATCTAAATTAATAATGTAGAGATGAGGAAGACACAAATGAAAGTTATTGCACTGCAGAAAAAAAAAACAAAGGACAATCCTTCTTTTAAGCGTACATTATAAGTGGAGTTTATGTCAGCGCATGAGTCTTCATTAAGTTATACTTATTACATTATGTTTGTGAGGTAATAGTTTAATCAGTTCTTTTTGCCAATTTAAACAGGTTACTAGATTAAATATGTAAAAATATTTTCAATATCAGCTCCTGTTTTATAACTCTATGTTGGTGTGCATTTGACAAACTTTAGGAAAAAAGATAGATCTGCTGTGTTCTTAGAAGTGAACTTTTACTGAATTCAGTAGATATGTAGATGCTTTTTTATACATGAAAATGTACAGATGTTATGGAAACTCATTATAATTATTATAAGACTATTATTGTTGACTAGTCATGCTCAGCAACTCACAAACTGTAGGGAAATGATAGATTTGCTTTGTTCTTATAATGCTAAAAGCCTCTACTCTTTGTAAGTCTGTAGACATTCAAATTTTAAAGGTTTAAAATTGTCTTTTGTTCATTGATTAAGTGATCTACTCATTTCACACAAGACATCATCAACCGGTGGAATCACTAGAAGTGGTCACTTAATCATTAAATGGATCTGAACGAATTGTGGTGAACCTAGTCAAAACACTCAAGCCACTTGGTTAAAAACAGAGGAAAAAATAATTATGCATTGTCATTATTGACATTGATTAAATAATTTATTTAAGGACCAGCTTGTGCTCAGTCTTTAATTGTCATGTGTGAAACAGAATCAAGTGCTCCACAAGATGCCCTTTATTTTTGCCGGTAATTTAGCAAAATTTAGCATTTAATTTGCAATACTCAAATCTTTAATATACTATAAGTATATAATACTTTATATAATACTATTACATGTATATTATACTATATAATATATTCATATAAAACGTATATCATACTTATATATTAATGTATACTGTAATATATTAATAACGCACTGTAAGTTTTGGGTCTGTACAAGCCACCTACTGACAGCTGACCACCCCTCCTCCCTCCCTCCCTCCCCAACCACACACACACACACACACACACACACACACACACACACATACACTTTTAAAATGACTGCTAAGTCTTCATTTGCTCTACATTTAATATCACTGCTGTCCAGGAGGAACAATTGAGATATTAAAGAGATTATTATTTTATTAAAATCATTTTTAATAAAAATGAGTGGGAACAAATGTTGCGTAAACTCAACTTATTACATTTATTTTGCTAAAGAATGAAACTACATTGACTAACTGGAAACCATGTTGTGGTAATCACAAAAGAAAGTACATTGTGAAATAGTAAATTGCGCCTGGAATCAAAAGACATTAATCACGGCAACGGAAACCGTGTGTACAATGTGTGTGTACAGCTTTGAATTAACACAGTTTCATTTATCTTGTCCTTTATACCAATGACAACTCCAAGGACCTCCTTCCACAGGAAATACAATATTTATTCAGTGTTAAAATACTTTCTCATCTCTCATTTTAATGTGCAGACACAACTACAAATAAGCACTTTATAGGTTGAGTTTCCCAAAAAGTGAAAAGACTTCGGTCATAATTGATGTTTTTGTGTGTGTGTGTTTGATCATAGACCAAATAGTACTGAATACCATGGTTATCTCGTCTATCTTATCTTTCATTATCCTTGTTTCAGTCCGCAAAGTAAAGTTTGTTTGTATTGAACATTTGTTTGAAATCCATAATTTTGTTGTTCTGTGTTTTTTTGTGATTGAAAGTGCTATAATTTTCCATCTGCTATGATTGCAAAGTGTTTCAGAGATGAAAAAGGTTTGATGAGAAACTATTTGCCTCCACATCACCATCTCCACATTTTTCATTTTGAGTGAATCAGCTTTCCATTTACATAATACACAGGTAGCAGAACAGTAAATATTGATTCAAATGAATGTAATTCTATTATAAGAAACGTTTATCAATATTGTTTTACTTAGTATTTTTAAAGCATTGAAGCAGTGCATAGCTCATTTTTCAGTAAGTAGCACATTAAGTTAGTATTCCATTCTAAACACAGCCAGAAAATGACATTTATAAAAAAAGAAATGAGGGTGCAGGGAGGGCTCATTTTGTGGGTGCAAAAAGATTTGGCCAATAACCGACTTGATGACTGATATTATTCTTCGTATTTTGTTTGTTGCTGAAAAAAAAAAATAATAATAATAATAATAATAATATATATATATATATATATATATATATATATATATATATATATATATATATATATATATATATATATATATATATTTAAAATGTTACATGCTTCCAGTAAAATCGGACCATGAAATATTTGATTGTACCAAAGAAAATATTGATACCAGTTTAATACTTTTGTAACATGGAAAAGAACAAGAGTTTACTGTTTGAATTGAAAAAAGAAAAACCCTTTTATCATCCATCCATCCTGTTCTTATGTAAAATACTAAACTGTGGTAACATTTTAGCAAAATTATATTACATGGATTATTACATGTATTGTGGCAGTTTTGAGGGGAAACGTCCACTGTGTGGTACTAAAAGCGAGTTCTGCCACACAAGTTATTTTTTTGGGGGTAAATACTCTATTGAGTTTTAATTCAACAAAACCTACCACCCGACCCTAAATGTTAAACCTAAACCTTACCATTAGTGTCATAAAAAGCAAATGATTTGATAAAAGCCATGACACTTACGACTCACGTGTCAATTTGTGTGCCCTTCAGGACTTGTACCCCAGTCCTTTTTTTGTTAAAGTTTGTAAATGTAGTTGGTTATGTAATTCAGACGTTAAAATGTATCGCCAAACAAATCATGCATAAAAGTAAAAGTGTTTAGATGACATAAGATAACATCTTGCGAGGAATGGCAAAATGTACGTGTTTTTGAACTGATGATTTCCCATTTTACTCGTGATTTGAATGAGAGGGAATAAAAGTAATTGTTGTTTTACCTCCTCTAGTGTTCATTTCACCAGGACTCTGCCCGATATTTACAATGAGGCACGCAAGAATCATTTTGCATTCATCCTATTAGGTCAGACAATTTTTGTAACTAAACATATGCACATTTTTATGCACATATTGTTTCCCAAGCTTTCATCCCTCAACATCTGAAGAGTACACATAGAATACAAAATGTCCAATCTATTTGATACTAGTTCACTATAAAAGGACTATTTGAGACATGCAGTTTACAGCGACAGGCCATTCTTCTCAAGGTAAGCTAATTTATACTGCAGCAATACAAAATCTAATTAAAAAGAACCAATTAAAAGGATGCGAAAGAGAGAGAGAAAGACAGAGGTGGACTCATTTCAACCTAATGTGAACAAGTCTACATTGTCTTTATTCCAATGTGTTAATGAGTTTTGGACAGCGACATGGGGCAGTTCCATCATGGATATTGTCTTTCTAGGCCACTAAGGAAAATTAGCTGTCACAGGCTTTTAACGTTAACACTGTCACCATATAAGAGGATGTATATCTTGGTATGGACTATGTGCCGAGGTCACAGCCCACTGTAAGCTGTGACAAGCTTTGTTCGGCAGATCTGTGACATGTAGATAAATGATGGGGGAAGGTATCGTCTCATCTGATTGCTTGTAAATGCTTGTTAAATGAACAGGATTTCAGCAGAGATACAGCCTGTAATTATTGCAAAAATGCTTGCAACTGATCTATCATTTCCTGTTGCATGGGCATGTATTATTGTTAGAGTTTTTTAAAAGATCTAAAATATATCAGGGTCAGCATGTCAGGAAAGGAGAAACTATTGACAGCTTCCTGAGAATCTGTCTGTCCATCCATAGGATTTGACAATTTCTTGAGAAACTGAGAAAGTGGGTATAACACATTGTTCAAATAAAACATTCAAGGATGTTTCTTGACTGTCATTGTTGGGCTTATATTGTGTTATTTATTCCTGTATTTGTAATATTTAATACTAGTCCAGTTGAACTGATAAGCCATATGAAAGAAACCATCAGAATTGGAAAAATACTTGAAAAGCTGTGTGTTTGGATAAAATAAGCCCTTCTGAAGAATTTGCCGTTTACAATAAATGCATGATTCACAGAGCACATGTGGATCCACCCTGATTCTTCCACATGTCAGCATCCAGGCTGAGTCTTAACTAATACATGTTGATACATGATTTGACATCAGACTAATAGCCTGCAGAAAGCTCTGAATGTGGGAGACAGAAATGGTTAAAACAGATCCCGGCATGAAAGCTCTGTGTGTCCTCATAATACTGCTCCATCACGTCAACTCTTTAAGACTTGAGAAGAGATTAGTTTGAAATTGTGGCCATTGTAAATAATTTATGTTTACGTTTTTAATCTTTAAGAATCTCAAGTCATTCAGCACACAATGCATATTTGATGCTCTTTTCGAAGTCATTTCAATCAGTGTGAGAATTAAATAGTTTTCTCTCAACAACTTTGTGCATTTATGCTTCAAATATATAAACCTTATTTTAAGTCAGAATTCCAATTGCATAAATGCTTTTTTTTACCAGCAATTCTGTACAATGGTTTCAAACACAGCTCTGATGTCATGCATTTGGGCAATTTTGAGCATTTATCCTTCAAACTAAATTTCCGGATTTGCCTGTTTTATTTATTTATTTATTTATTTTTATAGCTCTGAGACTAATGAACAAAATAAAACAACCCACTGGCATACATGTAGGCAAGGACCATATATGTAATGAAGGTAGCTTTTAACTTAAAGGTTGAACTGTGTTGTCAGAACAGGGGTATTTTTCATGTCAGGTTGGGGCGATTGTCATATTGATATTGGGGTTTTTTGTTTAGATTTTAGTCAAATAAATTTCTTTTTTTTTCACACTTGCTTCACTCTTGAATTATTGCTGAAAAACCAATTATTTCAAAATAATACATTTAAATACATACTGTATATGTCTTTCAAGATGGCTTATTTATTTATTTATTTTCCTTAGACAATTATTATTATTATTATTATAGAATTTTTTTTAAAAGGAATTGTTCTCAAATCAGTGTCTGTAACCCGCACAAGAAGAGACAGTCACAATGTATAGTCAAACTGCGTTTATTGCAGGCAAAGCAAAAGTACAAATAGGGCAAATCCAGAAGAGAGTGGTCGAGGGAGCGTAAGGTCGAAGCCGGGAATCAGGATATGGCAACGGGCAAATCTACAAAAGAGTGGTCGAGGAAAGCGTAAGGTCGAAGCCGGGAAATCAGAATCAGTATAACAAGTAAGACAATCGAGTTGAATAGACAGGGGAGCTAGGGGATCACTAGAGCTGGCAAAGCGAAGGGGTAAACTAAACAATAACCAACCCGAGTGAGACGAAAGGGCAGTGTATAAATAGGGGAAAACGAACATTGCAGGTGAAACTAATAATCGAGTGATTGGGACGAGTGCGGGTGAAACTAATACTCTGGTGATTGGGAGCGAGCGTGAGAGCCAGAGGGGGGTGATTGGGAGTGAGCGTGTGAGCTCGAGGAAGCGGAGCGAACTAGTTTGTTACAGTGTCAATAAACATTAAGTTCCAATATGGACTAATTTCAGTTTCACAACATGTCACAGCTAAACAGATAAAATTAAAATAATTAGAAATCAAATTGGAATTATGCAATCATCTGTCATAGCACCTCAGAAAACAGTGTCTAATAATTTTCCTCATGTGCAAATTCAGTCCTTCGCTGTCATAGGTCATGAAAAGCTAACAAAATTACTGAAGCATCAAAAGCCACAACATGTTTGTTAGATCCAATACCAACTAAGCTCTTAAAAGAGGAATCTCCTGTAATTTCAGAACCTCTTCTCAATATTATTAACTCTTCACTTTCCTTAGGACATCCCAAGAAACTTTAAAATGCAGTTATCAAACCACTTATTATGAAGCCACAACTTGATCCTGGAGAACTGGCTGATTATAGACCAATTTCATATCTCCCGTTTATGTCGAAGATACTAGAATAGGTAGTATCCTCCCAAATATGTTCATTTATACAGAGAAATAGTTTATACAACAAATTTCAGTCAGGATTGACTGAACTGTACTTATCAGAGTTACAAATTACTTGCTCTTTTCATCTGATCGCGGCTGCATTTCACTTCTAGTGCTTTTAGATCTTAGTGCTGCATTCAACATGATAGATGACAACATTCTCTTGAATAGGCTAGAGAATTATGCTGGCATTTGTGGAGTTGCATTAGCATGGTTTAGGTCATATTTAGCAGACCACTACCACTTTGTCTATGTAAATGAGGGATTTTCAATCCAAATAAAAAAAAAGTACGGAGTGCCTCAGGGATCAGTTTAGGGCCTCTGCTTTTCTTCTTGTATATGCTTCCCAACGATGATACCCAACTTTATATTTCTTCAAAACCTGATGAGATTTCACAATTCTCCATATTCGCAGAGTGTATCAATGAAATAAAAGATTGGATTGCAAGAAATTTCCTTCTACTCAATTCTGACAAAACAGAGGTACTAATTATTGGACCAAGAAACTTTAAAAACTAGCTGCTAAAATATAATTTTATTCTCGATGGATATGCTGTTACATCATCTTCAACAGCAAAGAACTTAGGTGTTATATTTGATATATAATCAAATTTCCAATGTTTGTAGAACAGCATTCTTCCACCTAAGAAATATTGCTAAATTACAGCACATGCTCTCTGTTGCTTATGGTGAAAATCTAAATCATGCGTTCATGACCTCAAGACTAGATTATTATAATGCATTACTAGGAGGATGTCCCACAAGATCAATACATAAACTTCAATTGGTTCACAAAAACCAAGAAATATGATCATATTAGCCCCATTTTATCTTCGTTATATTGGCTACCTGTTAAATTTCGTATCGATTTAAAAATTCTGTTACCTACATACAAAGCTTTGAATGGTCTAGCTCCACAATACTTAAGTGACCTTCTACCACGCTATATTCCATCACGTTCAGTATGAGCGCAAAATTCTGGCCTATTAATAGTTCCTAGAATATCAAAATACACAAAAGGAGGTACAGATTATTTTCATATTTGGCTCCTAAACTATGGAATAGTCTCCCTAACACTGTGCGAGATGCAGACACACTCCCTCAGTGTAAGTCTAGACTAAAGACTCATCTATTTAGCCAGGCATACACCTAATTTATACTTCAACCCACAATTAGGCTGCTTTAATTCAGTCTACCGGAACCAGAAACCATAAATATTGATCATGATCTATAACTCTGCAATAAATTGAATGGCATCTATGCTTATATTATTTTATTTGTGTCCCTGTCTCAAGCTCGGGACTCCAATCCTGAGGTCACCAGAACCGGCTGGATCCAGCACCATTACTGCTTTGTGTTTTAATTCACTGCTACGTGTCGCTGTGTGATGATGACTTAATGCCAGTCAAACACCACTCCAGTCTATTATGATGGACTTCAGAGGATGAAATGATGCCAACTCCAACAATAAGACATGGGATACTTCATATGCCATTGTCTGAACCTTGGATTTAGGATGGACCACATCAAACCTCAACAAAATTACCGGCCAGGTTGAACTGCGATGCACCTCACTGATCTCTGCATCACCTCGGTCTATTGATGGACTAAACTCTTGAAATGGAATACATAGAATATAAATTGCCAACAAAAGCCTTCATCGGCCAATTAACAAGGACAATTGCATCTATGTGAACTTCTGCAGTTAATCCAGGATGGACTTCAAAGACATTAGTCATTAATCTTACAGTTCATACAAAATCTTTGTTTAAACACTGACCCTTAACACTTACTTAGTTTAATCATTTTAAGCCATGACTTGCACTATACAGAAGTAATATTGCCATTATATTCATGTTGTTAGCCCGAGGGGAACTGGCCCTCACAGTGAGTTTGGTTTCTCCCATTAACCAACATCTTATGGAGTTTTGTGTTCCTTGCCAGAGTCACCTTCAGCTTGCTCACTGGGGTTACAAATACAATTATTATTTAATTACTTATTTTTAAACATGATTCACAATTATATTTTATCTAATTACACAATGCTAATTCATCAACATTATAGACATTACAGTTTTATCGTCTGTTAATGCTGATCTTCTGTAAAGCTGCTTTGAAACGATGTGTGTTGTGAAAGGCGCTATACAAATACAATTGACTTGACTTGACAGCTATACAAACCTAACTGCTATATACTGTATGACATAACACACAGTGAGAGAAAATATGCATCAAGAACTCCTTCCCATCTGCTGTGGTCACTGTGTCCTCTCTTAAAAAGAAAAATTAAATAAATACAAATTCCCATGTATTGAGTATTTTATATTACATAAACAAAATAAGTTGTATGGTGGGCCGGCAAATTAAGGAAAGCGTAAATAATTAACTGCATTCATTTTTAAACACCAGTCAATTGAAATAAATTCTGTGTTAAATAATTGGTATCATTAGAACCTGTTCCCGCAATTGAATTGAGTAATGGCATCTACTTGTGTAATTAAGTTAACTTTACTTGGTGTTTACATATAATTATCTATTTGAGTGAAGGTAACTAGAAGATTATAATAATGAATAATAATGAAGATTATAACTGAATCTAGTTAAATAAAAGTATTTCTTCACAGAAACATAAATATGTATGATGATGGTGGTGGTGGCATAGTGGGCTAAACCACATAACTGTTAATCAGAAGGTCGCTGGTTCGATCCCCACAGCCACCACCATTGTGTCCTTGAGTAAGGCACTTAACTCCAGGTTGCTGCGGGGGGATTGTCCCTGTAATAAGTGCACTGTAAGTCGCTTTCGATAAAAGCATCTGCCAAATGCATAAATGTAAATGTAAATATGTCTGTACTTAAGTTGCACATGCACAAGGAAAACTGAGATAGTGACAAAAGGGGACACAGATCACATGAATGATGAAATTACACTAAACAACTATTTGCAACAAAAAAACATAAATTATTCACAAAAGAGCCAAAACCTCTATGAATTTGTGATAACAACTATTTAAATGCCCTTTGACCAGTGTAAAATAATTAAATAATTCATTGTGGGTATTCACAATAGCCTAAATTTTGCACTCAATAGTTAATAAAACTTAAAACCTATGTCTGTGTATAAAAAAACTAAAAACATTTCTATGAATTTTTAAGAAAAAATAAGTTCAAGGAGCTTGTTCCCTCAATTGAGGGAACTCAAATCTGATTGGCATTTTTTTTTTACTTTACATATGTTAGCCAGCAGGTGGTGGCAATAGATAATTTTGTGTGTAATATTAGCAGTTGGTGACGTTAAGTGAATCCGTCAGTTATTGTTTACATACAATAACGCTCTATGATCGCTCGTTTTACTACTACTACACAACTAGAGCTAAGAAATAGCTTTAAATGGCTTTAAACGAACAACTTCAGCATTAAGGCTCATCACAGCTGAGAGACACAACAGACAGATTAATTATACAACTCATTACTTACCTCTTACTGGAGTTTCCACATAGGAGAAAAAGTACTGGTCTAAATGGTGGAGGACATTGCAATTTCTATAGTGAAAATCTCTTTCACCGTCTACCGCGAAAAAGGGAGAATTACCCCCGCTTGGACAGCTATTTTTCCACCGAGAAAGCTGAACTTCAGAAAGTTGACAGCATCTCTGCTTGGATGTGGCAACAGATGATGGCTCATGCTCCGTCTATCTCCCTCTCTCTCTCTCTCTCTCTCTCTCTCACACACACACACACACACACACACACACACACACATCAATCCATCCTTGTTTATCCAATAACTTGTTCAAAACAGCACAAGCTGTGATACTATTTCTGAATTGACATTTTGAATTACTAACGGAGGCTTGGACGCATCGTTTGTTTTGAACAAGCAATGGCAGATTCTGATCAGTCGCGTAAGAAAGTAGTTCCATGCACAAATGTGTTTTTTATGACCGTACTCAGTTTTTCCTAATTTTTAAAAATATACTTGTTCCTTGAACTGTTGTATATAAGCAATATCACACAAGCAATCATGCTATATTGCCCTAAATCAGCACTGCTGTGATTCGGCCGCAAGGCCGTAGATTATCACAGCAGTGCTGATGTAGGGACATATAGCACAATTGCGAGTGTGATATTTCTTAAATACAACAGTAAGAGTGTGGTCAAAAAATGCACATAAAAAAGGCATTTATGCATGGAACTACTTTCTTACGCCACGGATCAGAATCTGCCGTTGCGCAAGAGTTTTTCACTACAGAAACCGCAATCTCCTCCGCCATTTTGAACAGTATTTTCTCTCCAATGTGGAAACTCTGGTAAGAGGTAAGAGGCTTGAGTTTGTGTAATTAATCAGTATGTTGTGTCTCTCAGCTGTCATGAACCTTAATGACGGAGCTGTTAGTTTAAAGCCATTTAAATCTATTTCTTAGCTTTAGTAGTGTAGTCGTACGAATGATCACAGTGTGCTGTTGAATGTAAACACTGAGTGACGCTGACTCACTTCACATCACCAACTGGCTTATATTACACAAAAATTGTCTTTTGCCTCCACCTGCTGGCTAAAATATGCAATGTCACAATATTAATTGTAAAGAGACAGATAGCTCTTAACACATTAGCACTACTCTTTCACTTTAGTTTAGAACGGCACAAACACAAGCGGAATGATACACACAGTGAAGCGTCTGAGTGCTGATGGTGTGAGACCATCAGTACTCATGGAACGTCTCTCACCCAATCAGATTTGAGGACTGGAACTAACTGTTTTATATGAGGGGCCATCAGGTCATCCTATAGAGGAAAGTTCCTGTAGGATTTCATACAATGTCCATAAATTGACTTTTTCTTCTTCAACGATTAAACTATTATGCCATGCAAGACCGGTAGGACAAAGATTTTTAGGTCAAGATAATTGCCTTTGCAGGGAAAAGGGAAACTTTAAAAAGTGCACATGTTCTCAAGCCATTGTGTTCATAATTCTGTGTACATATGTGCAAGCATGCGTTAGTACTTTACAAATGGATTCTCAGCACGTCAAAGCGTCTGGAATCTATAAAAGATTCATTAGCGCTCTATTCCTGCTCCTGCGCTATAAAACATTAATCTCTGTCTCTCAATTTTACTCTATCACTAAGCCACCCCACCAACCCCCCACCTCTGTCTCTCTCGTTACAGTTTATATAAAGAATGCCTTTAAATAAAAAAATAGGCTAATAACAATAACGACAATAACGAAAAGAATAGTAGATTAATACATAATTAAAAATTCACAAAGATAAACAAAACACCTAAATAATGATTGGATAAAAAACTAAGAACACATTCTCACCTCTATTTACCTCCCCAGCACCCTCCCTCCTCTCTCTCCCTCTCTCTCTCTCTCTCTCTCCCTCTCTCTCTCTATCTATCCGACTGCACGCGCGCGGCGCCACTGCCTCTTTCCGTCTCCCCAGCGCGGCAGCACGGGCACTCCGATCGTTGGAATATTTGTGCTTTAACCGGTAACTACTGGATGTGGCATTGGTCTGTCTCGACAATCTGAATCTGATCTGTGAGTTTGGATGTAACAGCGATTTTTGTATTGCTCCACACATTCCCAAATGACTGAGGGAGGAATCAACGGGAGACTTTGTTCTCCGTCCCGCGCCTCTTATACGGCGACCGTCGGGTAAAGTTTGAACGACCGGAATGATGGTTCACCTTCCTTGAGGGTCGCAAAATTGTTCATTAATTTACGTCGACGAGGAAAACACGTCTTCTTCAATCCAACGAGGACCTCTTTCTGGAATTACTTGTTTACTGGATTTATTCGTAAAACATGAAGAGTTTTATTGTTGAGGGTAAGTCTCGGAAATCATTTAAAAGTTATATGTATTAAATTGATTGATGTTTATCTCATAAAACAACCGGTTTGTGTAGTTGTTGGCGCATATATCGCTACGCTGAGGCGAGTTCTTCGCTGGAATGCCAGATAAGAAAATAATGGCTGGAGCTGGTAACTTATAGGTTACACATTTGTAATGTTTCAGGGGCCGTTCACACCAGACACGTTTTTCAGTCCGTCTGTTTTCAGTATTAGTATTTATTCTATGTAAACAAGCCGTGGCAAGTTATAAAGTACTTCAACGGTTAAAAACGCGTGTCTCAGGACACCTGTCTGTTCTATTCACTGCGGTGCGTCTGAAAGGTCCCTACTCTCCAATTGCAAGCACCCGATGTCTGAACACTACGCTTCGTTTTTTCCCGCTTTTTTCCCCCATGAGTTTTGGTTTGTCGCGTCGCAAGCGGTGTAAATGAGTGACTCAACGTTCCACTCATATTGTTTTGATATTTGGGCGAGGAATCATCAGTTTTTGCTTTGACTTGGCTCGACGCGAGAGGAATTCTGCTCTATCCTGTCCGGTTTTATGTTTCCCAACTCTTTAGTGCGAGCTCATGAAGGGATGCGCGACATTGGGCGCTCTTCAGCCTTAACGAAGAAGACTTTGGGGATCTGCAATGGATGATCCAGGGTGTTGGTTGGTAGGAGGCTATCCGACAGGAGATGAAAGTCATTAGAAGTCCCCCTTGTCCCCTCTTCCATAATTCATAGCTTTTGGAGGTCCGTGCACACTTACTAACTGGCCTTTTTCTATTAAGTTTAATCAGACAGAGTGTAGCCAAGGTCTGACGTTTGGATTTCGTTCTACTTATGGCGTTGATTTAGATAGATGTGCTGTCCATGGTCCTGAATAGACTGAGGAAAAAGATACTGAGACCTGAGCTTCCTGCTTTGCTGTTTTCAACCCAAATCTTTTTAGGACACCTTAGAAGTATAACATCAGTGCTGCATCCCTTGTCTATAATAGTGGACTCAGCAATGTTTGTTACTTGCACCTGTGAACTGGTGAACCAATCTAGCTAAAGCTCACATCACAAGATATCAAGAAGCTTTGAGGGGTGGTAGAAAGCAGCAGTGCTCCACCCCAATACAGCAGTGTCTGAATCCGTGAGGCTTCCCCTAAGGACAGAAGCAGCTCACTGCACAACACTCGACCAACAAACGCAATGCATACTAGATTCTTTGTAAAATTAGGGTATTGCATAATTGAATGTAAATACGGCAATGCAATGCCATGGCCATCCAGTATATTTCCTCATGATTTGCTTTCTTAGGTAAATGGATACGGAGTTGTGATGTTGTTTAGGGTGCCATATGGACCGATTCTTCTCACTGTGTTTAGACCCACTGGGTCTCTGCGGCCCCTCCCGCCTCACTGAGCTAACCTGATTGAGCTGAAAATGCATTAAATATTCCATCATAGAGAAACTGGCAGTGTAAAGGATGAGATAGAGGGGTAGTTTAGTTGTGTAGATGGATTTGCTGGGGTAGAGAGAGCAAATGGGAAAGAAATAATGATTAAAGCATTTTAATTTCCTTAATGTGTTCTGTGAAGGTATTGATATTTGATGATAAATGATGTATGTTGGTTTTGTTGTTACTGTGGATCCTGTAATTACAGCTAGAATGAAACGATGCTGATTGTTGACAGCTACTGGAAAAGCGTCTCATTTTTGCTCCTTTCAAGGACTTGGCAAGTAGATAATAATCGTCATTATGTCATTGACACATGCATAGGCAACATACTATGTCAAGACAATCCCACCAAGTTTCTCTATACTATTGTCAGTCTCGATCACCCAGAGACTTTTAGGACAGAAAAAGAACAATATGAAAATAAATACACATACAGTGGGATTTTAGCACCTTTGGTAACAATGCATTCCAGAGGTTTGCAATTTCTTTAATCCAAAAGCTAGAAGAGCCACATATATTTATGGACTCTCGAAAATGATAGATTTTGACAATATTGTTTTTGTGTGAATAATTATATATCATTCATATTAAAACTAGATACATATCCCAATCACCCATTCACACACACATTCACACACACTCACACACCAATGGTGGCTGTCATTGGGAGCAACTTGTGGTTCAGAGTCTTGCCCAAGAACACTTCGGCATGTGGAGTCGTGTGGGCTAGGAATTGAACCGCCAACGATGCGATTGGCAGCCGACCTGCTCTACCACCTGAGTCACAGCCCCCCCCATTGAAAATGTGTAAACATTTTATCCATAGCTATGGAATTTAACCATAAAAGGCCTTAAAAATGAAGATATATGTATATATTTTTTTCTGAACCAGTATCTAATAGGATAATAGAATAACTTTAATACTTTTGGAGTTATAGGAACTACAACTTTGGAAAAATCAACACAAATTGTTTTTTTTTTTTTTTTTTAAATTTAACATTTCAATATAATCCAACAAGGGAAGCTGAAATCAACCGGTTTTCTCTTTTTCTGTTCAAAAATAAAATATGAAATATGAAGTGTAAAACTAATGATGCTTCCACCTTTCTGTGGTTATTTTTTTTGACCCAGTTGTCATTTTGAGGGGTCAAAATAATAGATAGAATAGACTAAAACTTAAACATTATTCTTTTTGCTGGTATTTCCTTCAGGAAATGCAAATCTAATTTTAGATGTCAGTTTAGTTAGTAGGCATAGTTAGCTCTGGGAATTAATAGTTTTTCATATATATATATATATATATATATATATATATATATATATATATATATATATATATGTAAAGTAGGGCTGTCAATCGATAAAAATGTATAATCAAATTAATTACATGGTGTCCCGATTAATTAATCGTGATTAATCGCATATACAAATATTTGCTGAGAAAGCCCCTCATATAACAATAACTCAGTATATAATGATTATACATATTTATATAAATATATAATTATTCATAGTTATCTTTAAATATTAAAAAATTATATATATTTAAATATTCAGATAATTAAAATACATTACATTGTTGTAGCAGAAGAGTTAATCATTGATAAGACAATACAAAAAGCGGCTTTAGAATACAATGTATTTTTTATGACCATATTATTGATCATAAATCAATCATTGGCACACAGTTCACAGCAATCCATTTCACAAGTGAATTTGTCAATCAGTTGGAGATTTATTATGAGGGCTTGTTTAAGGACCCGTCTATTTCAACAAGCGTAAGACATGCTTGTTTAGCGTCTCGGGTGCGTTGCATCATAACATAAAATGTTTAGTTCGCTGTTTCAAGTTAAATATAGTTTAATACTCAATCTTTAAACACATCTTGAGATCCCTTAGGTCGCATTTGCCCTCCTTCAAGTGTTTTGAACGCAAAACGTAACGCATGTCTTTGCTGTGGGTTGTTTTCTTCACTGTATAAACTGAGCGTTGCTCATAGAGCTGAAATTTCACTTACTGCCCTCTGGAGTAAACAGGTGGTATTACAAGCTTGCATTTCTCTGGAATCTTCCTTATTATGGTGTGATTAATTGCGTTAATTTATTTTACGCGTTATTTTTGGTCAAATTAGTCGCACTGAATTTACGCGTTAAATACAAAAAAAAATATTTTTTTTACGACAACCCTAATATATACACATATATATATATATATATATATATATATATATATATATATATATATATATATTGAACAAATGTTGTTTTAAGCTTGTAGCCATCGAGTCTGCAATTTGCCTTCTGTTTTGGAGTCATTGTCTGAAGAACATTTTCTCAGAGAGATTTTGCCATTGTAAACATTTCATTTCCCTCTCAGTCAGTCCCTAAAACATGTTTAACATGCTGAAAACATGCCATGTACTGTAATTCATACATTGATGAAGTATATCTTGTTCACGCTACACAATCCTCTCAAGAAGCATCAGTTATTTACAAATTTTCACTCAAGTCTCATATTACCAATCAAATGATGAGGATAATCAGAATACATTGCAGAGAGTACCGACTCACAGAGAGAGATCTGTTAGAGATTGAAGGATCATTCTGCTGAGAAAAATCTCTGTTACAGGAATTAATCTGCTACATGTGGGTGCAAAATACAGTATCAGCTGAAATAAATTCACTTGGGTTCACGTAGAGTGAATTAGGCAAGCTTGAGTTTTCAAAACGGTTTCCTGAACACTCCCCAAGTCCTTCATTGGTTGAGCAAACAGATAGTCCCAGGAATGTGAGGGACAGTCAGTATTTTACACTGGTGTGTATAAATGGGTATAGTTTATAGTGTATGTGCTTTTCCCACCGTACTTCCAGAAATATTGAACTCTTTCTGATGTGTTGACTTGTTGGGCTCCATCCGATGACACTGTTATCTGGTCTGTTTACGTACATGCACAATCTCCAAAAATCTGAAAGAACAGCGCTTATGCATTTACATGACCACATAAGCCGCTTTCTCTGGGAAAAAGCTGGGTGTTTTAAACCGTTTTCTCTTTATCCCTTACACGGCATAAGGAAAACGGCTTTCTCGTTTACAAGATGTCCCAGAATGCCACTTTCTGCAAAAACCGGGCTGGTTGGACCCTCAAACAAAAAAAGAGCAATGTTTTGATAACACCACAAATACAAACAATTATTTTGGCAGGATAAATCTACCTAAGGATGGATTACTTATATTAATATATAATGTCTCTGCATATTTAGCTGGGATATGAGAATGCATTTGAACATCATAAAATGGCACACGCCACCTTTAAGAGTAATGCTTGCAGAAATGTTTGAGAAATTACCAGGAAACAGTTGATTTCAAAGCAGTTTGCAAGGCATTACAAAATGGCTCCTACACAGAAAGCAGCTGGAAGCTTCTCTAGAGTATTTTGGAGTGAGAAAAATATCAAGGTCAAAGATCTTTCTCTTTTTCTGCCAGATAGTCTTTAGATTGACAGCTAACATCTAACCGGCTGCTAAATGTTGCATTTTATTGTCTAGAAACAAAAGCATGCTGAATCTTTATGTTCAAGATTCTTGCACTTGAATCTTGCCATTATTCAATATACAATGTATACAAAAAACAAAGCAGCCTCTTGAGCTCTCTTGTTGAAAACAATACAAAGCAAGCCATTATCACATAGATCAGTTCTAATTATTGCTCTTGTACGTCTAAACTGGGTTTGCTCAATGATGTCAGTCGGTGAGATGGCAGCACTGTCAACTGTTCCAAAAATCAAGGAGAGACCGGAAACCCCACTTTATAGTCAGGAAGCAATTAATGACTCATTGCGGATATAGATCAGTGGTTCTCATCTGGTGGATCACAGGTTATAATAGTCACGGAGAGCAGGATAAAAAAACCAATGCTGAATGTAAATAATAGCTAAATTAAAAGGCTTATTAACTTTTAGAGGGCCTCCCAAATCTTTTGATGTTGATGTCAAAGGCAGTTTGACCAATAAAACAATCTGCTATTTTGATGCAAATTCATGCCACTTTGCCAAATTAGGCAGATGCCAAAATGGAAATTTTGCATGACATGCCCTCATTGTAGAAAACAATAAAAAAAAATTTCATTACGTAAAAGAAAAAACTGAAAACTCCAATTCAGCCTATGTCATGTTAAAAACAAATTCCATATTGTTGGGCCTATCCAGTTGATGGTAGTAAATAAATGAATACATGTTTGATTTTTAAGACATTTTGTTTCTTTTTGGACTATAAAATTGTTGGTTTTGCCATTTGATGTCCAATGCAAAATCTTGGTCTTGAAGCAAAACATTTGAGAACCAGTTATTTTGACGATATGGAACAAATGGATTGTATCTATTCATTTGGAACAACAACAGCTATATGCATGAATTAAATATAGTGCTATCAAGAAACATAAAACAAAGATATTGAAACATGTATCTTACATGTGCTGTTTTCATTCATTGATATTTACATTTATGCATTTGGCAGACGCTTTTATCCAAAGCAACTTACAGTGCAATTATTGCAGGAACAATCCCCCCAGAACAACCTGGAGTTAAGTGCCTTGCTCAAGGGCACAATAGTGGTGGCCGTGGGGTTCAAACCAGCAACCTTCTGATTAGCAGCCCTGTGCTTTAGCCACTACACCACACCACTGATATTAATTGATAAATACCTAAAACAAAGTCCATACTCAATCTATAGTCTGTACCCAGTACATAGTGAAACCTTTCAGCAATAACATTTTCTTGACAAATTATGCAATTGTATGGAACTTAGGTTGGGGGAAACATTTAAGAATACTAAACATACAAGGTTTCTGTATCTCATGGGTTCCCAAAGCTGTATGCAGCTGATGCTATGTTATGCAACATTGGTGTATTCAATTGTGCCCTTAAAAATAATAAATGCTATTGCATCTAGTGTTAAAAGTAGAGCAGACGGCATGTTGAGAGACAAGGAAATGTTTAGAGATGCTTGAATAGCCAGACTCAAGTAAACTTTATCAAATACTCTCTTTATGTGAATTTAATCCAACGCAGTAATCTGACATGCATTATACATGCCGTGTTCTCAACTGAGTAACCAGACTGCATCAATTGAGTGACCTTTTAAAGATGCACTTCAGCAAGTTTGCAATCAGTAGGCAACATGGGTTGTTTGTCTTGTGGATGACTACATGATGAAATCTGCTCAGCAAAATAAGCCTAGCAGTCATGCCTCAAGGAGATATGAAATGCTGTTACTGGCAGCTACAAGTGCTTAAACTACATGTGGCAGCTTTTGACTACTAAAATGCTTTTCGATCTAGCAGTGAAACTAACATTTATTTCAATACTTAAATCTGTGAAAAAGTATATCTTTGTGATGTGCCATAATGGTGATGTGTAGCACTTGCAACATTGTAATCTTACAGAGTGTTTCTTCCATCCAGTAATCCATACAATTACATAATGTGTCACGAACAAATGCACAGGAAAATTGTATTGCTCAAACTATTACAGAGAATGGACTATGGATTATGAATGGACTTTGGTTTATATGTTTCTCCCAAAATTAATTACAGCACAGCTAAGATACATTTTCAATATCTTTGTTCATTTTTCTTGATGGCACTATTTTCATAATAGTTGAAAATAGCCTACTGTTGTTTTTGTACTAGATACACTATACAATACATTTGTTCCTTATCCTCAAATGCTTTTGCTTACAGTAGTACTGTAACCCACAGTTACAGTAAGGCATTTACATTGGAAGTGAATTAGGCCAGTCCATAAACTTAAAAATACACTCTGTTTCAAAAATATAGCCACAAGACGTAAACATTCATTTACATTTATGCATTTGGCAGACGCTTTTATCCAAAGCGACTTACAGAGCCCTTATTACAGGGACAATCCCCCCGGAACAACCTGGAGTTAAGTGTCATGCTCAAGGACACAATGGTTGTGGCTGTGGGGATCGAACCAGCGACCTTCTGATTTACAGTTATGTGCTTTAGCCCACTACACCACCACCACTATTCATTATTATTCATGTTAACATGATCCAAAAATATTTCTTCTACACGATTTTAGTGAGATTTAATCACTTAACAGTATCACAGCGTTATCCGGAATTGTTATCATGACAACAAAATTATAATATTAGATATAAATGTACACAAATAAGGTTAGTAATAGTAATAGTAATTTTATCACTGTAAACAAATACAGTATCATGTTGACGTAGGAGATAGGAGGCAGGGGAGAGGAGCCTACCCCCGTGCGGGACGAGGCTCAACTGGTGGTTGTGGGTTGGTGGAGGTTGCCGTGTTAGCACACTGAAACAGCAATGTGATAGATTGTGAGCAGACTTATAAAGCAATGGCTTACATGCGATTGGCTAGGAGTTACCCGGCTAATGATGTGATGATGTACAGCTGCTAGTCTTCCCGCTAGAACTACGCTGCGCTTCCATATCTAGATGCTAGGGCAAATGCTACTGTTAATTAGGGCCCACTCATCTAGCATCTAATCATACACTTTCCTGCATTAAATTCTGCAAAAATGTTTGTATGTAAATGCATTTCAGATACTGCCTGGTAAGAGTATCTAATTGGACCAAAAACAGCGCCTTGGAACTCACACCATAATTGACAAGAAGTGGACATACAATAAAGCGTCCCTCTGAGGATTAGCTCCAGACAACCACCACTTTCTCCCATTTAAAGCAAACATGTAAAGCTTTAAACGAAAAATGCACTTGCTCTCCTCTTTCAAGCTGCCGTAGCCCGGCTCTGTTCTTTGGCAAAGATTAATTAATGGTTATTCAACCTCTTTGTTCCTCATTATAGTACCTGAATATGAACACTACAGCTAGCAACCATTTATAGCCAAACACGGCCATAGTAATGAAACATTCATTCCTTAATCTGGATATGAGAAGTATCTGTGAGTAGCTGAAAAGTGTTCATGATGGATGGGCTGGTAAATAGTTAATCAGACCGAATACAGGATGACCTTAAATTAGGTGCATGACTGGAGCCATTGTCTGGACTATAAGTCACTCTCTCGCCTCATTGTTTTTCTCTTAGTATCTGTGTTTGATCATCTACACTCACCTTTACTCTCTGTTTCTGTCACTTTTTCTCACTGTTTCACTCCAGCAACCATGAATTTGTAGACCTTTAACACCACAGATCCATTAGCAGCTATATTTTGCATCATCTCTTACTGTAGAAATCAGCACTATTCAACTGTAAGAGCTAGAAAGCTTTGCATCATGCGCTGACAGAAGTTCTATTCGATATAGATTTCTTCTTCTGTTAAATCAAATAGGATTAGAGGGTCACAGTTTATTGTACATTCTGTTATTTAGGTCAAAACTAAATTTTCTTGGGGAATAACACACTGGATAATGGGTATATTGGACATTTTGGTTCCAGTGAGATTTTACAACCATGTGTTGTTCCCATAAGGAAGATAAATACACACAATATCTCTTAATCTCTTTAAAAAATAAACAAATCTCTTAATTTTATCTAGAAATCTCTTAATATATCACTAGTTTCTTCAAGAAAGCAATGAGATTAAATGGTGAACAAATTGACATTTTTGCTTAACTTTTGTTGTCTGCTATTTACATTTCCTTTCCCACACTCCACAATGTTTCCCATTAATTATCTACAGTGTGGCGGCCCGCCACAGTCTAGTGTGCCCGCCACAATTTCATAATGAACCGAAAATATTTTTACACTACTCATAATAACATAAAAAGATCTCTAACGTTGTGTTTTGCACCGTTGCTTCGGCAAAGTATCTCTCACTCCCAGTCAGTCAGACAAGCGCATGCTGACAGACACACACGCTCTAGAACCACCTGGCTCATCTGAGACACCAAGGCATTTTGAGGACACAACATCGTTTGAGGTAAGTAATGTTAACTAACGTTACAGTACCCACTGCTGTTATCACTTGTCCAAACACAATTTTATCCATTATCAATGTACGACAGCAAACAGATAACTTTATTGCAGAAGTTATCATTGCTAATTAATGCTAATCAAACGTTAGCTAATTTAGGTAATGCTAACGTTAGCTGTTAGTCTCCTCGCTTATATCGACTGACATATCCAGCTGCTTGTCTTGAAAAACTGTGTTTCATGTATGCAACGTTATATCTTGCTAATTATCTAAAGTTAATGTTATTTCCAGTGGCTCTGACTATGCAACTATTTTCAGTATGTGAGGAGCAAGTTGGCTCATCATGTTACATTTATATTTATATTTATGCATTTGGCAGACGCTTTTATCCAAAGCGACTTACAGAGCCCTTATTACAGGGACAACCCCCGGAGCAACCTGGAGTTAAGTGCCTTGCTCAAGGACACAATGGTGGTGGCTGTGGGGATCGAACCAGCAACCTTCTGATTACAAGTTATGCGCTTAGCCCACTACGCCACCACCACTCCAACTTGTTATGTTAGGCTATTGTAATGTTATGTTAACTAATCAAGTTGAAGTAATGCTGCTGTTTTAAGCTTGATGTTTGTACCCTTGATTTTCAGATCATGAGCATTTTTATATTTCAAATATAAATATTGCGAAATCCACCACCAGATGAGGAAGAAACAGCTACAGAGGTAGCTAGCTAGGATAGCTAGCATAGTTAGATGACAAGTCAATAGCCAAACAGATTATTCATAGGCATTTGTCAAGAAATAAACTGGAGTAACAGTGGAATGTTAATGTTTTTTGTTTCTTTGTAGCAGAAGAGACAGCTTCTCCAGGTAGCAGAAGAGACAGCAGGGGCAGCAGGAGAGACAGCCTCAGCCAACTCTCATAGAGGGACAGACATTCAGAGAGGGGCAGCAGAGAAGGTACTTCCCATAGGGGCAGCAGGGGAGACCACCTCCCCTGAGAGAGGGACAACAGGTGATTTTGACAGCAGAGAAAGGGGCAGTAGGTCAGAGTAGTTTCAGTTCAGTTCAGTTTTTAAACTGCGTTAAACTCTTTCTCGTTTACCTTGCTTTGTGGGTGTGATTTTTTTGCCGTGTCATCACCATTCATATCCATACAACCAATGTGTTTATGATTAAATTACTAGTAGAGCACAACATTGTTTACAAGAACACAAAGTTCTTCGTAGATCTAGCCTCTTAAATTTGCTCTCAAAGTGCACCAGACTGATGCATTTAACTTTAAAATGTTCTTCCGGGGAGCACGCAAGTTGGTACTTAAATGAAACATAACTCCGAGCTCCATGATCTGTCCTGAATGTTTTGAACAAGCATCCTTAGAGCAATAGACTTTTCCTCTGGGTTTTAATGTTGAATTACTGGATACAGTATAAAGAAACTATTAATCTGGACCTCAAGGGACCTATGGAGATAAGGCACAGCCAAACACAATATCATTTTACATAAGAATATATTGTAAGTGCTATAGAACTGGCTCTTGCTGGGATCTGAGACAAGTATATTTTTCCAATTCTAAACAAATACCCAAACTAAATTGAACATATCTGCGATAAATTGAAAAATCTTCATCTAAAATGTTCAACTTAGTTTAGTAAATCTCTTGTTTTGGTGGAGGACAGAAAGTTCTCCAAAGGTTCTTGAGTGAAAAAGATCTTGTAAACAGAATCATTGTGGAGCAAAAATAAAATACTGATTCCATTTACGCTGCTTCTTATTAAAATTTCAGAAGTGCAAGCACTCTTAGACGGCTTTCTCCTCTGAGAAAAGAAAAATCAATGGGTAAAGGATAGAAAAAAGAACCACAGACAGATAGACAGAGAGAGAGAGAGAGAGACAGACAAATAGCTAGACAGAGAAACAAAGGCACAAAGTGAATGGTTGATATATCCACAGGAGGCACAAAACACCCTATAATAAAATGAAACAGCAAAGCTTGTAAGTGAGAAACATGGACGAAAAAATCTTAAGTTTCATCATAAGCCTAGTTGAAAACAAGCAATGTATCTGCATTATGGAGTCAAGCCTGCACGGAAAATGATCTACCCTTACAAAAAAATAACTGCAGTTTTTTAACTGTAGTACAAGTGTGACAAATTAGACACAGTATTACTGCAGTACTGAAAACTGCAGGAATCCGGTGTCCAAATAACCACATTTGTACTGCAGTTCTACTGTTGTTCTCTAGAACTCACTCAACTAAATACATTTGCTATACTTCTGTAACTGTATTGACATTCAAATGTTTAAGAAGGTTTAAAAGCTTTTAAACATTCCCTAGCAAATATAAAAGTATAAAATAAACATGAAAATGTGCATGCCGTGCACAGTACAGTACATGAGCTCTATACTACAGTACTGTACTGTAAAGAACACCCATCACTGGCAATGTTGTTTAAAATATTTAATTGCATGAATTTTATAGTTAAATCACAGCTTTTAAATATGCTGAAATATGACTTTCTCTGTCTCTCTATATATACACGTCTTATTTGTCAAGATGTATACTAACGTGCAGAGGTTGCGCTAATCTAACTTTTCCCTATATTTTCCTAATTTTCTCTACTGTATGTGGTATATGTGGGGCTTTTCTCTCTCTCGCCCTAGAGAGAATGTGTGTGTTTGATTGTGCGTTAGAAAGAGAGAGCATGCGCACAACTGATGATGCGCTCTCATCTTAGCGCAAGTGAAACGAATGCTTGAGCAAAGTGCTCCGTGTTCACTCTATTTACACAATAGAGTTATTCCAAATATATTTGCATAGCCTATATTTGAAAATGTGTTCACAAAATACTGTATATTTCACAAAATACACAGAATGCCGTTTGTGGGCTAAGGAATGTTCCTCTTGTTATAACCATTTGGAACAAGCTCAACTGAATTAACGTGATCCCTGACCATCCCAACGCGATGACTATTGGGAGAACTAACCAACAAGTCAACTAAACTGTACACCCTCGAATACAAATATTACAATATTAAATGCGACTGACCACGAGTGAAGCAAATTTTCGGGTTTGTGGGATGACCAAACTCACTTTTCCACCATGAATGAATTGTTATCCAAACGCGTGAGTTTTATCACAGAGGAGCCATGCAAATTTTGTTTCACACATCACTCTGAGAAACAATGACCATGCAAATAGGGCTTTGCTTTGCTTTTAGTGCTAATACTGCCCTCATAATTATGTTTCATCCGAATAGTCCAGCAAGACAGAAGCGCAATGAGGCGCCAAGAAACGCTGGCTACTTCACTCCACCGAGTCATGTGAATGAGTCTTTAGTTTCCTGCATCTGTATTTGTTTTGTACAAAAAAAACAAACCAAAAAAAATTAAAATCACTTTGATGATGTGTTTATTAGTGGTGTGTGCATCTCTGTGTAAGGTCCCCCTGGTTACATCGCAAAGGTTCTGCCCTATTGCAACTACTGTTTAGATAGATCTCACACAGAATAGAATAGGAATGTCAATCCAATGTCAAATTGGTAATTATGTGTAATATCTAGATGTGTTTTTGTTTATGTCCTTTATTTTGAAATGTTTGTTCATGTTCCATGCCACATTTTGCACCTGTTTCCTTGTCATGTGATCATCCTGTTTCCCTCCATGTTCATGTGTCTTGTTTTCATTGGTTCATTGTTTGATTACTTTGTTAATAGTTCTAGTTTGTCATTGGTTTATGGTTATTAGTCCTGTTATCTTGTTTAGATTTCTGTTTGATCATTGGTTTATGTTCCCCCTTGTCCATGTGTTTAAGCCCTCATGTTGCCATTGTCTAGGGTCGAGTATTGTTAATGTATCATTATTGTTGTACTTTGTTCCGTGTTAAGTTTATAGCCAAGTCTAGTTCATGTTCGTGTTCTACTTCATAATCAAGCCAAGTTAAGTTTATGTCTAGTCGTAGTTTATAGTCATGCTCATGTTTATGTTTCACGTTTATAGTTAGGGTTGTGGATTTCACTTATATAAATAAACTGCACTTGGGTTCTCGTCAAATCATCGTCATCCTCTCTTCGGCATTGCCATTGCCAGCTACAACTGCACTGTTTAACTGCACTGATCTGCAGGTGAATACACAAACTACAGCTGTACTGCATTGATTTGAAATTGTACTTCACTGAACTGCTATTGTTTTGCAATTTACTGCAGTTATACCAGAGTGGAATGCAGGTATACTTCACTGAACTGTAGTGCTACTACACTGACCAGCAATTGTGCTGTAGTGCATAATATCAGTACTGCAGTTAAAAGGCATTGTAAGTGCACTACAGTTTGTCACAATATGTTAAACTGTAGTCTGATTGGAGTATTACTGCAATATATGTAGTAAAAACGGCCCTTTTGTGTAGTAGAATGTTGTACTACAGTTTAACGGTATATTGTAATTTGTCTGCTTGAAGACTAAATTGTGCTATATCTGACAGTTTGTGACATTGTGAATGTTTGACCGTATCTACACAGCATCAAACACATGATTACAAGACCAAATGGCATGAATGTTATGGGTGATTTTTCATTCGATAGGCACATTGTGAGTGTTGCTTACAAAGAGTGAACTAGGTGAACTCAATGCAGTGCATTATGGTGCATGGTAATGGAGATTTCTGGGGCATTCTAGCTTTATCAGTCCAGACACAGAGCAGAGAGAAAATCAAACTTTAAAATTGAAATCCAGCAGAGGCAGAGTGAACTGGAAAGTTTAACTAGATTATCATAATGTATATTCTGAAGTGATGTGCTTGCTCATGAAATACTTGCCACCACAATGCAAGTGTGTTTAGGATGGTTGCTAGTGTATAGCTGGGTAGTTGCTGGTTGCTTGGGTGTTCTGGGTGGTTGCTAGGTGGCTTCTTTTTATGCATCACAGCAAATCTCTTTACTAGTGAAATGAACAGTAGATGGCCAGCATCGTCCAATTATTGCCAACCATGGTAAAATACAAATCTGAATCTATGTACTGATTACATGTGTCCCATGTACCATGTCAACCATGTTGAGTTGTACAAACATCATCTGCAACCTGAAACAAAACCTTTGATGCTAGGAGTGAATGCATTTGTCTGCATTGGAAAGCTATAGGATTCTCCCTTGCTCCCTATTTAGTAAATTACTTCCAGTGTGCTGTCTGTCTGCCCTGGTCTCAGAAACGTTCAAAATGCACCTTATTTTCATCCTAATTCCATTTCAAGCCTCTGAAAGCAACATTTTTCATGGATAAACCCATTGATTCTCAGTGTTGATAATGCATAGTGTGCACAGTCTGAATATAGGATTTCTAATGGAAAAAAGGCCTATGGTCCTCGTAAATAGTCATTGTGCTTAACAGGGTGCCGTTTTGCGATAAATCTCTCAAATCTAAAAAGTGGCATATTGGCTAAGACTAGAGACTCTAACTCAAGCAGGTTTCAATGTAAAAACTTAATGAGACTACAGATATCCCAGAGTGTTCTGAACTAAGATCAGTTGGTTTAAATAAAATTAAATCATGCATAGTGAGGACAAAACACACGTTTGCGCAAGAGGTTGCATGGTCACACACTTTTGGAGAAAAGTTAACTCTCTTAGTGAACATTTCACCTCGGATCAACAAGGCTTTAAACATCCTAGGAGACAAGACACAAAGACAAAACACTCAAATAAAGCTCTGAAATCGAGATCCCAATGTGAATCTGGTTAGAACTTAGAGAACTCCTTTAGACCCAATCAAATACTCAAGAGAGTTGATGGAAAGTGTTATACAACAGAACAAATTGGAATGCAATCTGTCACTAAATAAAGAACTCGCTGTGGAAAACCAGACTGCTGTGACTAACCTTGAAGCAAAAAAAGCCTTCACTGTGTACAGACTTGGCCTTGCCTCGGAGACAGGAAGAAACAGACATTCCTGGACAGACTGTGCTCTTACTAGACAGATCGACCTCATGTCCTAACCATGCACAAATTAAGAACATGTTGTTTCAGGGTTTGTATGTACAAACAGTACATTATATGAAAATGTAATTCCTGACAGATTGCTCTTTCATAGATCACAGACTTAATGGAGTTTCTCATTTTCATTTAGATATCTGCCTTGTCTCAGATGTTTCTTTTAAATCTTCTTCAGAGATATAAAAATAGACACAAATGAGACAATTGTTGACATAAAGCTAGAGTAAAGCTATAAAATGAAAGGAATATTCTGGGTTCAATACATGTTAAGCTCAACTGACAGCATTCGTGACGGTGATTACCACAAACATTTCTTTTTGACTTTTTGACTGTTCTTACCAAAAAGCAAAGATCTGGGCTACAGTGAGACTACAATGAATGGGGCAAACCTGTAAACTTTAAATTACACACTGTTTCAAAAGTATAGCAACAAGACGTAAACAATATGTATTAACATGATTTTAGTGTGATAAAATAGCTTACTAACCATTTCTGTGAAAAGTTAATTAAAATTGTACAACTTCGTTGCCATGATGATGTAATCCTAAAAACTGTGTTTTAAACATCTTTATATCTCAGTTTCTGTGCTTCACATTTCTGTCTTAAAACCCTCTAAAAATTGGCCACATTCACTTCCATTGTAAGTGCCTCAATTTTGTTGCTTTTGTTTTTACAGTACGTTTAATGTTTATACATGCTTTACTTATATTAACATTAGCTAATAAAGGGTTAGTTCATCCAAAAATCTAAATTTTTAATGATTTACTTACCTTTAAGCCAATCCAGATATGTATGATTAGCCTCCACGTCCTTGTCAATAATCCTCAAAAACGGGTGTCGTGGTGTTTCAGGAAGGGACTCGTTTTCAAGTTGTCTCACTGAATATCGTTTCCCTTGAAAATTCTCACATTATGGAAGCAAATCATGTTACGAATGCCTTTTAGTGTTGACTTAATGAGCAAAGACGTAGAGAGGAGAAAGATGTAGAAACGAGGTGCTGTTTTTTGAGTAGAGAGTGCTAGTCTTATTATAATTTAGAGCTGATAGGCAGTTTTCTGTGGGTCTCAGGTGTGTGTGACCATATTGGAGATGAGTAATTGTAACAATAAGTAATTGACAGGGCTGGAGTGGTGGTGCGTGTAGATTATCCTTGTATAGATAAATTAAATGTGACCACAGTCTCCCTTGGGAAATGTCTACATAATGTTATCTCCAATCGCTCACATCTCATGAGGGCAGGCGAAGGGGTGGAGGTAGGACAGGATATGAATCTGTCTCTGAAAACTTGGCATTAGTGAAGTGTTATGGATTTTCCAACAGTTGATGACATTGTTTGTCCACATGTCACAAAACAAAGTTTGTCCATTAACAGGCCAATACCCAAATCCCTGGCAGTTGATTATAATATTCAAGCAATTTCAAACAAAAGAGTGATTTTGTACTGAATAAGTGGCACAGATAATCACAGCTGCTGATATTCAGTGAAAAAGTATGATTGTGCGAAATAGGGCTAACATTTTAGACAAAATATGAGCAGTTATTGTCTATATTCAGAGGTGGGTAGTAATGCACTACATTTACTCTGTTACATTTACTTGAGTAACTTTTTTGGAGAAAACTTACTTTTAAGAGTAAGTTTAATATTAGTACTTTTCACTCGTACAATTTTTTTTTTTTAACTTTTACTCCATTACAATGTGCAACATTCCTGTCATTACATCACTGGTTTTAATGTAATAAATGTAAATAAATGCGTCATTTATTGAGAGAATTTTGAATGGGACTTTTACGACAGCAAAAATGTATAGCAAACAAACAAGCACATTCTTCGCTCCATGAAAAAGAGTAGTTTCGTCATGAAGTGCCTTCATTATACACCAAGACAAGCAGATATTTCAAGATTAAAATTGCAGCACAGTACGTTTTGGCGATTGTGATAATGTGGGCTTGTCTGTATAAGTGTCATTTTGAGGTTGATTGGATGGGTCGAAGAGGCCAATTGCACCACCTTTAGTGAGCCGCTGGCGCTCCCACTTTACATGGCGCCACTATGCACTGCATACCTTGCATATATAGGCAAAGTAATTTTGCGTTTAATTGAGTAAAGGTTTTGGGTACTCTACCCACCTCTGTCTATATTTGAATGGAAATAGTAAAGGCCATGCATTACAGTGATTTGATAAGGGGTAGCACAAAGCTAAACACATCCTCTTGACTTATTGCTTTTATAATACAACGGTAACAGCAATATGATAAAAGTCACCAATGTTCAATTAATAGTTAAAATGTATTGATATAAACAATTATTCTGAAAAGTAATATATTATTGTAACTGTAGGCTCTTTATGTTCCCACATGTAGAACTTATGTGAATTCACATTTGTGTGCACAACTGCTATTTTACAATGGATTTGAATGCAGCTCATCCAATTTCGAGCAGGTTTTATAATGTTTGTTTATTTATTTTATTTTATAAATATGTATCCATTGACGACTTCTCCAAATGGACTATGACAAAAAATGGATGCAGTGTCGTAGTTCCGATTTCAGTTTAATTGTCTATTCACTTCTCCAGGAAACACAATTATTTCAATAATCAACTTGAGAGAACAGGAGGCATGCCCACTGCCAACACCTAATTTGCAGTGTGTGAACAAGCTGCCATTGTTATTCAAACTAGAATTATTCAAATGAATCTATTTCATTCTCATCATCTCTAAACAGCATTGTGTGACAGAATCTTAAAAAAATGGCCAACATCATGCCTCAAGAAGTTATTATTTTTTAATAACTTCCACCTGGGTCAATGGATAGCTAATTCCATCCCAGAGGAAGATGAATCAATCATTTGAATGTTTCTTGTTGTGATAAGTGCTTATTAATACATCTTAGGAATCTAAACCTAGACTTTACATCTAATTCAGCCTGTAAAGCACTGATTTCTTAAAGCATATTTAAGGAATGTAAACTGTAAAAAAAAAAAATAATAATTCCTGGATGACATACTACCTTTTGTCAAAATGAGCAGTACATGAATAGTATTTGAATCAACTTCACACCAGCAAAAGTTATTTTTCAGTGTTAGGTTTGGTAACAGTCTCCTTAAAGGAACAACTGTATTCACTTTTTACAGTGTAATAATCGTGTAAAACTCTTGTGGGCAAAATTAGTTTTAGTTTGGCTTCAGGCATTTCTGCTTCAGGCATTTCATAATAATTGTCTGTGGTTTGTCAACTGTCTGTTTCATAAAAGTGGTAAAAAAAAAAATGCTTGGGGGTGTGATTTTCAAGTGTTTTTTGTAATCCAAGGCAACATAGAAACATCTCAATCTAAGTTTAAATGTTCACCCAAAAATGAAAATTCTCTCATCATTTACTCACACTCATACCATACCAGATGTGTAAGACTCTTTCTTCAGCAGAACACAAAGATTTTTAGAAAAATGTCTCAGATATGTTGGTCTATACAATGCAATTTAATGGTGGTCAGGCCTTTGTAGCTCCAAAAATCACAAAAAAGAAAAAGAAATATAGAAGTAATCCATAAAACTCCAGATGGCACGAGGGTGAGTAAATGATGAGAATATTTAAATGTTTGAGTGACATATACATTTAAATAATGTGTTGTCATTGTTCCCTTGGAAACATGGTATCAAATGGGTTGCATCAATACACATTTATATTTTAGTGTAGCAATGGCATAGTTAACGCACAAGTTGTTGTTATTTTTCCTTGATGTGGCTGCTCTATGAAGTGGTTTAAATGGAATAGTTCACCCAAAATGAAAATTCTGCCCTCATTTACTCACTTGTATGACTTTCTTTGTTTTGAGGAACACAAAAAGATATGTTAGACAGAATACTAGCCAGTCACCATTCACTTTTTTTTTTTCTTATATATAATAAAAGTAAATGGTGGCTGAGACTAAAAATTCTGCTTAACATTTCCTTTGGTGTTCCACAGAAGAAAGTATATCATATTAGTTTGTAACAACATGAAGGTGCGTAAATGATGGCCGAATTTCAATTTTTGGGTGAAATTTCTGCATCTTGAATTCATACAGCACATGCATAGAGCTGTATCCCGCAATGTTTTTAAAAGACTGACTAAGGGTCATGGAAACACAAGCCTGGATAACATACACTTGCAGTCACACACACACACACACACACACACACACACACACACAATGGTGCTGCTATAGATTATATTCCCTAAGCATAACCCTAAACATAACCCTCATGAAAAAAAAAATACTTTCTGCCTTTTTACATTAAAAGAAAACATAGTTTAATATGTTTTTAAGTGGTTTGAATTATGGGAACACTAGAAAAGTCCTCATAAACCACATTTATAGCATAATACCCTTGTAATTACCAGTTTGTAACCCAAAAAACTGTCCTCATAAACCACCCAAACCCCCTCCCCCCCACACACACACTCCCCTCCTTCTCCCTGGAGACCTTGTTTAAGAGAAACAGGGCTAGAGATGGGAGGGAGAAAAGAGGTGAGAGAGATTGTATGCAAACAAGAACACCTACGACTGTGAAGCTCAGATGTTCTGAGTCATCACACAATTCCATTCTTTTCCAGGATCTCTTGTTCCTTGCATTTTATTTTCCTGGTTGTTCATCTTCACAAGGACTGTGGAATAATCAATAACATATTCTCTTCTCTTTATTTTATATCCCCTTTTCTCCCCAATTTGGAATGCCCAATTCACACTACTTAGTAGGTCCTCGTGGTGGCGTAGTTACTCACCTCAATCCGGGTGGTGGAGGACAAGTCTCGGTTGCCTCCACTTCTGAGACAGTCAATCCATGACACCGAGGAGACTCATAGCATGTGGAGGCTCATTCTACTCTCTGCGAACCACACACAACTTACCACACGCCCCATTGAGAGCGAGAACCATTAATCGAGGTCCGTATGGACACGAGGAGGTTACCCCGTGTGACTTTACCCTCCTTAGCAACCGGGCCAATTTGGTAGTTTTGGAGACCTGGCTAGAGTCACTCAGCATGGCCTGGATTCAAACTCTCGACTACAGGGGTGGTAGTCGGAGCTACCCATGCCCCTACATATTCTCTTCTTATTGGTGACCCTTTTCTTGGCCCTTATATAGCAAATCTAAAGGATAGCTGTTATACAGACAGACAGACAGACAGATACATGGACGGGAAGAAAAATAGTCATACACACAAACAGATACATTGACAGACAGACAGACAGACAGACAGACAGACAGATAGATAGATAGATAGATAGATAGATAGATAGACAGACAGATAGATAGAGACGAAGAACGGACGGACAGATGGATAGACAGACAGACAGACAGACAGATACATGGACGGCAGAAAACTAGTCATACACACAAACAGATACATTTACAGATAGACAGACAGACAGACAGACAGACAGATAGATAGATAGATAGATAGATAGATAGATAGACAGATAGATAGATAGACAGATAGATAGAGACGAAGAACGGACGGACAGATGGATAGACAGACAGACAGACAGACAGATACATGGACGGCAGAAAACTAGTCATACACACAAACAGATACATTTACAGACAGACAGACAGACAGACAGATAGATAGATAGATAGATAGATAGATAGATAGATAGATAGATAGATAGATAGATAGATAGACAGATAGATAGAGACGAAGAACGGACGGACAGATGGATAGACAGACAGACAGACAGACAGATACATGGATGGCAGAAAACTAGTCATACACACAAACAGATACATTTACAAACAGACATACAGACAGACAGACAGATAAACAGATAGAGAACAGATGTATAGATGGATAGACAGATACAAACATGGACGGGCAGAAAAATAGACATACAGACAGACAGATAATTGTACAGATAGACAGAGAGACAGACAGACAGACAGATACACTGATTGATGAAGAACGGATGGACAGATGGATAGACAGATACATGGACAGACAGACAGACAGACAAGAGACAGATGAAGAATGAATGAATTGACAGATGGATAGACAGATACATGGACAGACAGACAGACAAGAGACAGATGATGAATGAATGAATGGACAGATGGATAGACTGATACATGGACAGACAGACAGACAAGAGACAAATGAAGAATGAATGAACGGACAGATGGATAGACAGATACATGGACAGACAGACAGACAAGAGACAGATGAAGAATGAATGAACGGAAAGATGGATAAGCAGATACATGGACATACAGACAGACAGACAGAATGAACGGACAGATGGATAGACAGACAGACAAACAGACAGACAGACCGACAGATAAATGGACTAACAGAAATACAGACAGACAGACAGACACACTGGCTGACAGAAAGAAAGAAAAGAGACAGATAAATAGGCGGGTGGACGGACGGACAGATAGACAGATAGATAGATCTTAAAACCATCACTAAACACATAAATCTCTCTCTGTGAGACAATACAGTAGTGTGATAAATCCAATGTCAATGGATGTTCATTTGACAAATCAGGTCAAGGTCAACAGAAGTTTAGCATACAACTGTAATAATATTTTAGAGAGTGTTACTGAGAATTTCATGTTTTTTTTAATTATTTTTTTATAATAGATGTTCCCTGGATGAGTAAAGAGTCAGAAAAGGACAACAATCTGTAATATCAACTTTTGCCATGCTTTTGCATATTATAACATGATTATAGGCATTACATAATTCGTTAGAAAACAAATCAATGTCATATGAAAGTTACACAATGTGTGCTTATCCAACTAATTTGCAGCATTTCACCAAATTCATCTGGATATCTCATTATTATCCGATCATTTACCGTTTTATTTAAATCGTTATCAATTAGCAGCAGATCAGGCCTTCCTTCCTAACTAATTAAAGTAATTAGAGAAAGCTTGAACTAATGCATTTTATACAGATAGCAGCACCAAAGCGACTCATTTTGCTCACAGGTCAAGAGCGCAGTAATTAACTGACGATTACACCCTCAGCCTAGTGCACTTCTGAAGAAATGAGTAGGAAGTGTGTGTGTTCATGCTTGCCTCTGGTGAGATGGGTTTGTGCTGCAGCGTGTATTTGTGCATACAGTATGCATGTGTGTGTGCAAAATTATGGCCTTTTTAATTTCTCTCACAGTTGTCTCATTAAGCATGGCCTCATACAGATTATGCTTTATAAACTGACAACATCATGAAAATGCCTTAAATGGTCTTCCATTATTGGGGTAAGGTGTCAAACGCTATATAAATATATCGACACTGGTAGATTTTTGCCCATTACAACGATTTTGCTCTGCACCAGCTTATCAAATGTGTGCAAGTTTCATGTAAATGACTGTTTATGTTTTGACATCAAAAGCAGAATAATCTGATTATTTAAAAAGGATGATGATCATATATCACACAAACAGTTTTCTTGTAATTATCAGCACACTGGTGAGCATTTTAAAATGCTTATTATTTTATCAATGAAACACATTATAAAAAAAATACATGTGGTGCCCATATGTAGCCAACATTAGTTAAAATACATTTTAAACCTGTTGCCTATGTTGTTAAATAAGGGATACTCAAAAACGGGGGGTCCCTTACCATATCCTCCACCGTTTAAGCAATAAATGCATTGAGTTATTAATAACCAGGCAACTTTTGTGGGACTTCTCGACCCGTATAAACGAGTAGTCATGCAATTCCTAGGTATAAATATATTTAGTAAATGTTTCTACATTAAAATGAGATATATTAAAATTTAATTACATTGCTGCCATAATAATCGACCATTTCAAAAGTTTATGTGATCTGGCTCTCATTTTTCTTTCCCTTCTACTTTGGTGGAGCGGTGATGTAATTTTATTACTGTGAATTATTTAAAAAAATTCTGTTGCACAATCCTCCAACTATCACAACTGTCCATTACCGGCAGAGCTGTTACCACACGACCTTGGAATTTGTCATAAAACAGGACGGGATTTTCCTCTAGCGAGGTTGGAGACGGTCCCTTACCCACTCTAGGCAAAATTTCAACTTATATCAATGTTAACTTAAGGATCTTGAACGATCTGAAATACGGGACAATGATTAGATATGGGACATATCATTTCATCTTTAAATACGGGATGATCACATATTACAGGATGGGTGGTAACCATATTCATGCGTTAAATCAAAATGAACTGGTTTTATTAAAGTTGAAATAAATTATTTACTATCGTAATACAATGACAAAATAATTTCATTGAAGTTAGCAAAATGGCTGAAATCGCTTAAAATTCCTTCAACCTGACTACTTTTTGTTACACTAATGGAAGTCATTTTTAAGGATGATATAAAGAAGGTCAGGAACAAGGTGGTTAGCATGTCCCCATTACATGCTGGTAGATGCAGGAACTACACCATATGGTGACAGCTGGTGCCGGAACGGAGCACCCATTAGCAAAGATGTCAGTCTTCAGATAAATATTTCCTTGTCCTGTGCCAGCCAAGTACTGACATAGAAATGATTGGGGATGCTAATGGTTAGCTCTCTCCAGGTATATTCGAATTCCCTGTTGAAATCAGGTAGAAATAGCTCATTGAAGTAAAGTTTGAAATAAATTTGAATAATTGCAATTTTAACTTTATTGGTCATGCATACCAGCGCATAAAAAAATGTGCCTTTAAAATAGACAGATAATGTTGATGTCACCCATGCATTTGTATGGGGGGGGGGGGGTTATTCCTTTAAATGTTGAGGAACCGAGAGATAGACATGCCATCTTTCATGTTAAAGATTTCTTTTGGCGATCCTAGTCTCCTTGTGTCAAGCTGTTCAATCAGGAGGGAGCGATAGAGGCACAGGAATCAGTAAAGAGATCTGATAAGACAGAATTATGAATGTAAACGGCAGGGGCGGACTGGCCATCGGGAGAACTGGGACTTTTCCAGTTGGGCTGGCTGCGAAACGGGGCCGAATGGGCCGTGATAAGCTGAAATGGGTGGCCGCGTTATGCAGAACGGGCCACAAAACTATTACAAAAATGATTAATGTCTTGATGCTGTTTTGTATTGTTGTGCACTGGAAGCTCTTGTCACCAAGACAAATTAGTTGAATGCGTAAGCATACTTGGCAATAAAGCTGATTCTGATTCTGTATATTGCTTGCTATTTTTTTTAAATGTAAGTGAAACTGTGCGCCTCATTGAATCGCCTTTGACTGCATTGAGAAACGCTAGTCTGAGTTTGTGCTTATTTAGGTGACCTGATTCTTCTTTATTGAACTGTTGATCATGATATGAATACACCGATAGATAAAATGATCTATTTTTATATGCATCTCAAAATGTTGGAATTTTATTGTATTGGCACCGCCCTATACAAGGAGATACGGAGCAGGAACGAGCCATTGTGTGTTTGAGACAGAGATGGAAATAATAGATAAAATGGAGAGAGATGGGTGCAGAATAACCCGATGTCAGGAAGTTGATCAAATCTGTTAGTGATTTTACGTGCATTTACGTGACTGAGCCGTTGAATTAGCTACGCCCTCTCATTCCAAAACCCCGCCCTCCAAAGTTAATTTTGAGACCAAAACCAAGCAAAAGAGCAGCATTGTTTGTGCCTGTGGCTGTCAAATTCAACAGTGGCACAGTAGCGCCCTCAACTGACAACCATTATGAATCATAGCCTCAATGGACAAATTGATGTAGGCAGGTAGAGAGAGAGAGCGAGAGAGAGAGAGAGAGAGAGAGAGAGAGAGAGAGAGAGAGAGATCTTTGTAGTAAAAATAGAGGTAATTCAGCACAATGTTGCTTGTTTTAGCTAACATTTGATGTATTCTTAACAGACACAATTAAATAACATTTTCACACTTTTTGTATAATTTGGCAAAATTATAACATTATTGGAAATGACAGCCAATAAAAATATTTTAAAATATATACTAATTACTTGAAGTTTTTTAAATGTCTTTTCCTTGTTTAATATTAAATGTCTGGGTCTGCTACAAGTTTCTAAGATCAAGTTTAATGTGACCATCAAAAAATTTGTAAAAAATAGCGATTATATCCCTTTCGAATAACTTAATTTACCTACTGGACCCGCTGGTATGGATGACGTTTTGTGGCGAACACAAGTTGAAACAGTCACAATGTCGGGGAAAAACTGCTTTATTAAATAAAAGCAGTGTAGGCAAAAGTACAAACAGGGACAAATCCAGTGAAGAGGCATCAGTAAAAGTAAAGGTTACTTTTTTTCTAACCTACAACAATTGTGCTTAACTTAATTATCAAAAACACAACTGATTTTGTTGGAAGTTCTGATTAGCTCTTTTAAAACATTTGTATATGCCTGACACTTCTGTGCACTTGCTATATAGAGCAAAGAAAGACTGACTATTACCAAGTTGGTTTTTCTGGTGTACATCTTGACGGAGCTGACAAGGCAGGATTGGCTCATTCGTATTCTGCTCAGGAGGAGAAAACCCTAAGATTCTTCAGATTCTTCCTAAGACTCATCTTCAAAAAGATATTAACATAGTGCTGGATCCCTTTTATCTTTCCTCTCATTTCAAGGATACCAGCTGAAATTAAAATACAGCAAGAGTGAAACAAGATAAAATATACCGAAGGAACACAGGTCGAGGACAGCAAGTGTGCTGTTTAATGATGTCTGCTTTATTACGACCCTGCCACAGTCGGAGTGGAAACAGCAGGTGGAGCTCGGCATTAGTGGGATCACGGTTCAAACTGGACACACGGCCACAGAGAGCGGTAGGATTATGATCATTAGAAGTACAGAGAGCAAATGAGACTCTGTCATGACTCCGTACCAGCTGCCTATAAAATGCCTATAGTACACGATATAGTCCATCGTATAATCTTGGTAAACATCTAAAAAAACAATTTTTTTCCCACGGTGCTTCAAATAATAACATGAAATAACATTGGTAAATACCCCAAAAACATGGTACTCCAAGGTGTTGCCATAATAAATTAGAATAAGAAACAGTACTCCAAACAGTACCATGGTATTACCATGGTAAATGTTAAAAAAAAACAACAACAACATTGTACTTTAAGGTAGTTCCAATAATACAATTGCTAATCATTGTGAAAAACAACAACAACATGGTATTACCATGATTCCATGTCAAAAAAAGAGAGGAAAAAAGAAAAGAATAATACTTTTTTGTATGTGAAAACTCCACAAACTAGTGGATGATTGATGCAAAGTCGAAGAGAGCATTGAAATGAAAAAGATGAAAAAGAGAGAGAACGAGCAGGTGTGTGTGTCACACATGTCTGTACAGGTTTAGAGGAGAAACTTTCAAAGGAGGATTCTCCAGAGTGAAGAATATCGATGTTCCACTCCTTCATGCAACACCCACCTTTTATCTCTGTCTCACTAAGGCACTGTACAGCACCTTTAAAAGTCTTATTCATCTATTCATGCCATGCAGTCTAAACTACCATTACAGCCCGCATTCACCATGCCCTGCTGTGTTGCTCATATAGAAAAGGCCACTCTTAGTCTAATTACTGATCTATTTAGCCTGTAACAACATCTGTATGGAAGGGGGCTGTTAAATGCATGGAAAATGAAAGAAAGTGGTATAAATTTGTCAAAGGCACACAAGCACACATTTACATGTAGTCAAGTGCTTCATCAGGGCTCTAAAAGTTTATTTGTTGTTTCTCGAAGTAACAATACCATTTAAAGCTCTAATACAGCTCAGGCTTAATTCTTAATTCCTTGAGAGCTTCTCTAAATAATGAATGTTGAGATGGCACATACACAAAACCATTGTTTATCCCTCAACAAGCAGAGCTGTTAAAGACCCCATGTAACCAAAATTAGAGTTTTGTGGCTGTTAGTCCATGTATGTTAGCTTTGATGTCATCTACAATATAGACCAAAAAGGGATGACGGATGAGTCATTTGATGTCCCTCTCCAACCTCCTTTTTTAAAGAGGCCATATGTCAACACAGAAAAGAAAACTGTGTTCTTTAAGCCATTTTATGAGGTCTTTGAAGACGAAAACATGATCTTTGTAGAAGGGGAAACAATTCACCACTTTTGCTTTCTAGTTTAGCACAATAAAATATCCCAGTACATTAGTGTCAGGACTCTGGCTGTTTCCAAAGATGCAGGAAGACACAGGATGTTCACTATAAGCCAAGACTGTGCATTTCCCTCTGTTTGGGCTGAACCACTTTACTGACGCCATTGTAATGGGTAAATCTTTTCCACTGTGCTGAACAAATTACATAAAATCACTGGATTGAATTCTGAGTGATATAAATTGAGTTGTGACTACCAGATGTTGTGGACTGACCTATCTTTGGTGCATTGCTTTAGTGTGAATGTTGTTTTTCTTATTTCATGTGCGTCTTTGTAGCTTTGAGCATCTTGGATGGGTCTCTTTCTTGTTTTATTTATGTACTTAATTTAGCTTTCTGACAGATGTGACTATTTTAGGCTCATTAATATGGGATTATAACTGTGCAATGTAATGTCTTCTAAAGTTGCCCGATTATCAATATTTAAGTACTTATTAACTCTAAATCATTGCTTCGGTAAGGTTCATGAGAGGGTGGAGTTCCATCGGTCTCTCAAGTGATGCAATCTCATGTTCTCCTTTCGGTTGAGACATCTAGGATAAGCATGCAAATGCACCATTGTGAGTAAAGAAACAGATCTAAACCAAAACTAAACAAGCTACTGTACAGTGTTCCTCCATCTCACTTGTAAATAGCGCTGGCCTTCTGGCTGTGACTCGCATGCCTCAGTTCTCGTTTGTTTCAAATGCCAATGTGTTTACATCACATGCTTACGCTACAGAACGGAAGCATGATTTAGACTAAGAACGTACTTAAATATTTATCTTTTTCACACCAAATCAATTAAGCAGAAAGTGAAACTCTAGCTGTATAGATAACGTGCAGCTGTACAGAGAACAAACCACATTCAGGCTTGCTCGACCCCAGGAGACAGCACAAGATGACGATGCACACAGCTGACGAAGTGCAATTCTGAATGCAGGGATCTCGAGACATGTTTTTCTAAGTTTCAAACTATATTTAACACAACCAAAGTGAGACAAAGTGTTTCTCTGATGCCTGTGTACATTGGTGCATCCTAAGAAAAGCCTTTTTTATAAATCTATTTCAGACAGATTGCAAAACTGCAAAATGGATTACTGTGGACTGTAGGCCAATGATAGCCATATGTTCAATAATCTGGAAAAAAAAGCTCCCATCATACTGCTCAGGAAAGAGACACATTCTGTCTCCTAGAGATGTACGTAGTTTTGTGAGAAAAGTGCAAATCAATCCCAGAACAACAGCAAAGGACCTTGTGGAGATGCTGGAGGAAACATGTAGACAAGTATCTATATCCACAGTAAAACAAGTCCGACATAACCTGAAAGGCTGCTCAGCAAGAAAAAAGACACATGGGGAAGTGCGCATGGGGACAAAGATCTTACTTTTTGAAGAAATGTCCTCTGGTCTAATGAAACAAAAATGTTACTGTATAGCCATAATGACCATCTTTATGTTTGGAGGAAAAAGGGTGAGGCTTGCAAGCCGAAGAAAACCATCCAAACCGTGAAGCATGTTGGTGACAGCATCATGTTTTGGGAGGGACTGGTGCACTTCACAAAATAGATGGCATAATGAGGAAGGAAAATGATGTGGATATATTGAAGCACATCTCATTACATCAGCCAGGAAGTTAAAGCTCGGTGGCAAATGGGTCCTCCAAATGGATAATGACCCCAAGCATACCTCCAAAGTTGTGGCAAAATGGCTTAAGGACTACAAATTCAAGGTACTGGAGTGGCCATTACAAAGCCCTAACCTCAATATGATATACAATTTGTGGGCAGAATTGAAAAAGCATGTGTGAGCTAGGAGGCCTACAAACCTGACTCGGTTACACCAGTTCTATTTGGAGGAATGAGCCAAAATTCCAGCAACTTCTTGTGAGAAGCTTGTGGAAGGCTACCCAAAATGTTTTACCCAAGTTAAACCATTTAAAGGCAATGCTACCAAATGTATGTAAACTTCTATAATTTATTAGATGCCATTTCACATTCTTAAAATACATTTGTGATCCTAACTGACATAAGAAAGGGAACATATTCTACGATTAAATGTCAGGTTAGTTTAAATGTATTTGGCTAAGGTGTATGTAAATTTCTGACTTCAAAAAATTTGGAGTAATGTAATTGGTACTTTTATTTCACCAAAGTGGCATTCAACTGATCACAATGTATAGTCAGGATAATAATAATATGAAAAAATACTAGTACAATATGAAAAAAAATTACTTTTTTCAGATAGTGATGGTGCTGTTTTTTACATCAGTAATGTCCTGAATATAACTTTTTGTTATCAGCTGAATGCCACTATTGTGAATTAAAGTAAAAATTTCCTTCCGAAATAGCAAAATCTGTACATTATTTCAAACTTTTGGCCACCATATATATATATATATATATATATATATATATAAAACCTCAATACATTAAGTTACACAAACAAAAGTTAGATCAAGTAGCCCCTTAAGTCAACATCATGTACGCTTCCATTTTTTGCAGTGCAAAACAGCCCAAAACTCATCGCCCAATGTAATGTCAGGGCATGCACAACCCAAGGATAAGTAAACATTGTACTGTCTGATGGCACCAGGCAAACAAGATCCCCAGTAGTGCTTTTTTATAACACTGTTTTTGAACAAGCCAATGTCTAAAGGTCCTCCAGGATTGAGCATTGTGGGTAGAAGTTTTCAGGATGAACTGCAATTTTACCAGTATTATCTTCAGTGCTGCTGTTTCCAGAGAGCCCAGATGTAGTATGATAACAGAGCTGGCCTTCACCACTTTGTTCAGATTCTTAGAATCAATTGAACTAGTGTTACTCTTTCAGCACAATACACATGAGAAAAGTGCTCTATCCATTACCAACTGGTAGAACATCTCTAAGAGGCTTCTGCACATTAAGTGACCGGAGTCTTTCAAGGACATAGAGTCTACTGTTGTCTGTCCGCTATAGAACAAGTGTGTTGTCAGGTTCAACCATCCGCTGATTAGATGGAGATGTGGATATGTCAGAGCTTTCAGGGAGTAAAGAGAAAGAGAAACAAATAAGAGAATTGGTGATTTGGGTCACCGTTAGTATAGGTGGATAAAAGCAGAGAAAGCCATTTATTTCTTATAGGGTTTTCACTACAAGCAGTTCCCCTTGAAAGTTTCACCGTCTGGGGCCATACACATTTGCGTGGTGGTCAATATGGCTACTATCCCATTGGTAGCTGCTGAATCACATAATTGCTCATTTGCATAAGGTTAAACTCAGCTCATCCAATGCTTTCTGTCATTCATGTAATAGTCAATAGTTACGTAATGCACAGATTAGTTGTGGTCAGATGTGGATCATAACTTGACCTTAAATGGGATCTGAAAAAATGACAGGTGATCACATAATGTTTTTCATAATGTATGGAAGACAGCAGCACATTGTCACACAGGGAAGTTTTCACAAGGGCACATTTTCAGTTACTATAAGGTTTTATGTTTTTGCATGTACCTTTTCCAGGTTTGTTGTTTCATGAATTGTTTTATGCTTCAAAATTGTTTTACTTTCTAAATATTGCTGAAAAGCCTAGGATGTTTAATGCAAGAGTAGATTTAAAAAGAGGTGTAGATTTGGTTTTGGTTGTGGTGGGGTGACGCACAGACTGTTGTTTGACTAGTTTCCTGTTCAAACAGACGGCAAGTCTTGTGTGATGGCGCCTTCAACCATCTATACAGGACTAATTAAAAGAGCTTCTCTCCGGATGGACTCTGTTAAGGCTTTTTCAAATCAATGCCAGTGCTCTGCAGTAGTGCAGCATCCAATTACAGAAGCTTGCAAGAAAATGAAAAAGAAAGAACCTGACTGTAGTGTTCTTTTGAATATTCTCTGATTTTCCCTTTTAACTTCATCAGATGTGATTGATTAGTGATTTGTATGATCTTGCTTAGTTTTAAAACCTTACAAATACATAATTTTAAACCAAGCTTCCTTTAAAGCCCGTCTTATTGACCAAATCCTGCTTTGCGAAATTCATGCAATTTGCTCATTCATACACTATATTTTTTTCTGGATTATTTACCCTTCCTTTTTCAGCTGAACCAATTTGTCATGACATAGATACTGAGATAATAGGCTTAGGAATCATGGAGGGAATCTCAGCCTTTGTTTGCCATGCTTTATTGAATGAGAATGAGAAGAGGACAGAGGACTAGAGGAGAAAGATGGCTGAGCTCCCATTAATTACTGCTGATCAAAAATCACTCATGTCGTTACAGAGGAGAATCAAAAACAGGCAGTTTTGGCAAATATCCCCCATGATACCTAATTACAAACCTAAACCTAACCATTAATCCTAGCCTAGATTGAAACTGTTACCCCAAAAGACCTCAGAATTTTTAATTATTCCTTACATTGTGGCCAGACAGTATTTGTGAATAGGTGGCCCCTCTTTCAAAGGAATGATGTGGATAAAGAGAATGAACACAATGCTGCTAAAAATACCAGCATGCATTTCCTTTCTGGTTCAGGCTGGATACATATGATTTAGTGCTGGTCTTGATGGTGGACCAGCAAGATCTTTTTGGTGATATTTGTTGACCAATGTAGTCTTCTACCTGGATTTATGTTACTTCACTTAACTCCAGGTTGTTCCAGGGGGATTGTCCCTGTAATAAGTGCACTGTAAGTCTCTTTGGATAAAAGCGTCTGCCAAATGCATAAATGTAAATTTAAAACTGTATAGAGTATCAACCTTAAAACCTCATCTGTTGAGAATGATATAGCAGCAGGCAGAGCTCAAAATGTGGCGCAAGCTCCAAACCACCAGCAAAAGTAATGAGAGCCCCTAACCTAACCCGTTCGCTTACACCTAACTTCTTGTGGTGTCACTGCCTTTTGGAGTTGGCCCAGCCCCCTTTTGGAGAAACCTCACCCCTTCTGGAGTAACCCCACCCTCTTTTGGAGATTCCACCCCCATTTGGAGATCTCCAGCTTGGAGTTATATTGAGCTGACTCTTTGCACCACACAGTTGACATTTCACCTCAGAACTACTGCAATACATGCAATGAGCAATGTAAATATCATTTAGCAAAATTTTGCCACTGTCAAATTTTTCCATGAGATCAATGTGCTAACTTCCGCTAAATTTAGCCACTGAATTGGACCTTCCCCTTCCGTTAAACCACTTGCCCTCTCTTCAAAACCCCACCCTCCAAAGACATGTCTTTACATTTACATTTATGCATTTGGCAGACGCTTTTATCCAAAGCGACTTACAGAGCACTTATTACAGGGACAATCCCCCCGCAGCAACCTGGAGTTAAGTGCCTTGCTCAAGGACACAATGGTGATGGCTGTGGGGATTGAACCATTGACCTTCTGATTAACAGTTATGCGCTTTAGCCCACTACACCACCACCACTCTGGTGTATGACTTTCAATCCGATGTCAGGAAATCTAAACTTATAAAAGATAGATAATGTTTCTGATTGGCTTAAAAGGGTGGGTCACTCTCCTAAGTCTTTTTGCTGTTTATAGTAATAATATGCAATATATGTTCTTCAAAAATTACTCTAGAGATAAACGGTTTAGTGTAATGAGTTTAAATTCCCCTGTTCGGGTAATTTTGAGCAGTGACGTGCACAGACCTCAGCAGGGACATGGGTGAAACGATAAAAAGGGCATTTCTTCTTTTTTTTTTTTTAAGAGTAGGACTTACATATACTTAACTAATTCTTTGCTTTTTGAGTATTTAAGCATTTTTTTATATTATAAACATACTTTTTTCATGATTTCCTTTATGACAAATAATGGCCAATTCTGTTATATTCCTGTAAGGGGGTTAAGATAGGCAAAGAGGAGGCGAGAACCGGCTTGTCAATATAAATAATAATTTAATTAAACTCAAAACAAAAGCACAAACATAAACACACACATGACGGACATGCCCGTAATTCTCTCTCTCTCTAACCGTCGTCATCGGCCGCCTTTATCCCTCGCACACCCCATCAGGCCGATTGGGGACCGGGCGTGCAACATTCTAGCCCGGCCCCAGCCCCCTCCGCTCCACAATTCCTAACAAAAAGCATCATATTTTACACTTCTTTTTTCAGACACGGTCTGCGATAATCCGTAGCATAAAAAATTAGTTCAACGTATGTGAATGTGAAATTGATTTCATATTATTTATTATTCATGTTGCCTCTTTGATCTTATGTTTGACATCCTGTATGTCTTTCGGCACATTTCGCTTGTAAATTCATGAAACGCAAACAGAATAAAAAAAAACTAAAATGTTCTCTCTTAAAGGGCACTGCTGCGGGAGTTTCCAAACGAAAGTGAGAAAATGAATGGGCCCTTCCACAAGGGGTACATTCATACAGTCATGTGGTGTTCCCTTCTGAGTACCTACTTGAAGGTCTATGCACCTCAGAGTGAGTAGGGCATAGGGAGGATCACTTGCAATTGGAATATGCCCCCTATCTGATGTAGCGTGCACTGTTAAAGGCACCTCCGCTTAATTTTCTTTAATACGCCCGCAATTTACAAATTAATCTCATAATTACACATTATTACCGTTATTGTGATAATATTATGAGATTTTAATTTAGTTTAATTTTAATTTAATTACAATTTATCCCTTTTTTTTCTGGACGACCAGAAAGGCACGTTTTGATTTGTAAATGAAAGGGGCATGGGCTCGCGCCCCTGCTGCCCCCATTCTATGCACGTCAATGGTTCTGAGTGTCTTTCTGAAGATTTGGTAGATCTGTTTTTCCAAATTGAAAAAAAAAAAAGTGGAACAGATGAAGATGTCTGTTTAAAATAAATAAATAAAATAAGCAGCTCACTGTTCAAAGCACAACTACATACAGAATTTTTTGGGGACATTTCATATTCATAGTACGGAATTGGGCTTTTGAAGACTGATTCACAAAAAAATTATGAATTATGGACTGAGAACATTTCCTAGGTAATATCTACTTCACTGAAGCGAAGAGGCTCTGAAGCACATTATTGAAGAAAAGTGCTCATACCTCAGTATCTCTTCAGAAATGTATTATAGTTTATAATAGAGCTCATTTTCTTTGCGTTTGAGGAATGTCTTTTTGCTGCCTTTATTATATTAGGATATGCGTCTCCACCAAGGAAATTAACAACTAGCTGCATCCATCTCCTTATTACATAGATTTTTGCCGGCTTGAAGAATCAGCCACAGTGAAATTGCCTGGGGAATCTCTTTTTGAAAGTTCTGGGGGAATTCAGCAAGCTAAAAACAGTTATTGCTTAATTTAGGCTTATGAAACTTTATATAAGGTACAGCATTTATGGCATATTTCTGTTGAAAAAAAGGGAATCTATTTTGTTGATGTTCGCAAAAGATTGTAGAAAAAATGCCTGTAAGAAAGAAAAATCACAAATTAGAGCTCTGTAATGTCTTTTGCTCAATTCTCCTGCTTTGCAGATGTTTTTCAAAGATAACAGTGTCTCCCCTTGAGTTCCTGAAGAGATCTCAACAATGTAATGCAGTACAAGTTTGACGTCAGACTGCTTTGTGGTTGATCAGTAGTGGATTTTACCTGTACTGATTACTAAGGTGGTGGGAAAGGCCAATAACCAATTAAACGGCTAATAGTTTTTAAATTATTTATAGAAAATATATATATAAAAATATATTATTTCTTTACTATGACAGGCACAGACAAAGAGTCTCAAATTAATAAAATCCCAGATGCAGTTTGTTCAACCAAAAGCCCCAAAATTACCAGAAAAGATGAAGATTTGGTGCATAACGCAGACTTTTAAGTGTAAGCAAGCACGAAACAGACCGGGACTCTTATTTTGAAGTGACAAAAAAAACTATCAGCAATATATATATATATATAAGACTGTAAAAATGCTACGGTGGTGGCGTAGTGGGCTAAAGCACTAAACTGTTAAGGTTGTGGGTTCGATCCCCACAGCCACCACCATTGTGTCCTTGAGCAAGGCACATAACTCCAGGTTGTTCCGGGGGAATTGTCCCTGTAATAAGTGCTCTGTAAGTCACTTTGTATAAAAGCGTCTGCCAAATGCATAAATGTAAATGAATGAATATTAACTGTAAAATACACAGTGAAATGTTTTAATATATTTTAAAAGACAATACAGTAGTTTTTACAATGTTGTAAAAATCAAAATTTTTATATGTAAAAAGTATGATTATCCTTTATAATTAATGTTAAAATTGTGCATTATTTTTAACAAGAGAGCGCATGTACGTTTTACAGTACATTATTGTTAAAATTACAGTAAAATAAAACTTAATCAGGCATTCCCAGAATTCCCTGCATGATCCATTACATTTCACTATATTTTATGGAAATAGTTATGTTTCATCTTATTTTTAATATCAGTTACCTACACTGGGGTGTTCTTTGTTAAATTTGATGTAGTTTAGTTAAAGTTACTGCATTATTTAAATCTCACATGTGTTGCCCTGATGGTGTTTAGTGTTTGTGTGAGTGGTACGGAGCACTGTCTCTATGTGTTTATTGTTCATCGTGCCTGGAAGAGACACTATTAATGAACTTCATGTGCCAGTTTTTTATTTTTTTATTTTGCAAAAACAATAGGATTTTTTTTACAGTGTGGGGAGAATGCCATGAAGTCTCCTCTTCATAGGTTGAGTAATATAAATGTCCTGTGTGTGATAACTGATTGCCTTGTTTTTTTAAACCAATCATTAGTTAGATGCCTACAGCTGAGGGACTGGTCCTAAAGGATCTGAGACAGGCATTAGTGGACTTTAGAGGAGTATGAGAGGAGAATGCTTTTGTTTTTGTTAATCGTAGCTTGGGGCATGACTCGGTTAAACCTCTGTGATGGATAAAAAATTCATCTTTGTAATTACCATAGCAGGAATGAGACAGCAGCTTTCAAAAGCATTGCTGTGATAGTCCTATGATGACTAACCCTGAGTTTAGTCACGCATAGCCAGACTATTGACTATGGACATAAAGTCTGGTCCATTTTGCACTTAATCTGACCAAGACACAACCACTTATATAGGAAGAGGCTATCTTCCAATTAGAATTTTATTTTTATGTGCTGTTCAGTGGTGGGTTTATCGGAGGCCGTTTTCACACCTGGCTCTTTTGGAGCATTTGATTCGGAACTTGGTGAGCTTTTTATAAAATGCACTGTGCCAGTGTTCAGATTATTAACGCTCATACTCACACGCTGGTCTGATAAGCGTCTGAGTTTCTCTTACCACTTCCCATTTTCTTTCCACAATAAAAACAGATCCTTGTCTGCTGGTATGTATGACCCTAACAAGGACTGAATACCAATTAAATAGAGTTCAATAGAAATCAAAATATGCCAAGTATAGCCTCACTTGACACACACACACACTAAAGACGGCATCCTAGTTCCTTCTCCCAAGCAACGCATTGACGACGTATATCCACAGCGCCCCCAGTGGACTCAATTGTAACTGCAACATTTGGTGAGATTTGCAGAGATGCGTACAGCAGGAAAATGCGCAAAGGAAGATACATATTTGATATTCGCGTAGTGTTTTTCATAGTTGACGTCTGGTGCAGAATGAGTACTCAATTAGTCGATAACTTAAGCACATCCTTCATTAATACAACAGTAAAAGACAGGCATGAATAACATTGATTACAAATAAATTCACAAAAGTGTCGCTCCACAACCTACTATACAGATAACACTGAAAAATGTTGGTGGAAATCATTGTTCTGTACAATTTCTGTCCATTTCTGCCAATGGATATCTAGTTTACTTAAAGTATGTGTCTTAAACTTGAACTGTTGGGTATCTTTCAAAAATGTAATGCCACTAAACTGGCAAACTCAGTGACTAGTTCATCAAATACTGTATGCTCATTGCATGACTTTGTTTCCAGGCAGACTACTACACCCCCTGACAACCAGAATTAGTTTAGTGCCAGACAATCAAAAAATAAACTGACAATTTCCTGCTAGCTCTTGGCCTTTTTGTGCTAAATATGCATTAGATGGCCAGTGAAAAAACTCTGGCTTAAAATGGTCACTAATAGACATGATAGGTGAGTTAAAAATGGGTCGATAACTCACCACGGGCCATTTTGCGTCTCTTGACACGATCTTGCCAGCAGCGAAACAGAGGAAGTGGAGTTAAAATCCATATGCTCTCTTCAAGTCAAATTGAAGAATGTGACAGAACTGTGATGGGTGTCATTTTCACACTGCATCTAACTGCATCAAGAGAAATAACAGAGCATCCTTACATGTGTGTCATAAAGTCTGCAGGGGGGATTTGCTGTCAGTTTTGTGCTTTAATATAATTTAAGAAATCTGCTGAAGTTGATGCAGAGAGGCAAGAAAGAGAGAGAGAGAGACAGATACAGACAGACAGACCTTCAATGTGCACATGTGCAGAGATTCTTTGTGTCTAAACCATAAGGTTTTATACATTGTGAATTGATTGAATCATGAAAAAGATCATTGTTTTTCCAAATCTGTCGTTATTTGCTATTATTGCCATGACCAATATGTGAAATATAACATGAATTAAATTACTGTTAATTAATTGGCAACATTTTTGACAGGTTGCATTACCTAAAACAAATGCCTAAAACAATGCCTTAATGTCTATTCGTCTAAAGATCGCAACAGTCAAAAGTTCCAAAAGTAAAAAACCCATTAATTTTCTCCATAGGCGAATTGATATTTAACAATAACTAATGAACATTTAAAGACAGACCTACCTCAGATGTTGTTAATTGTTCATATATGCTTCTGTTAAAACCATCATTTACATTTATGCATTTGGCAGACGCTTTTATCCAAAGCGACTTACAGTGCAATTATTACAGGGACAATCCCCCCGGAGCAACCTGGAGTTAAGTGCCTTGCTCAAGGACACAATGGTGGTAGCCGTGGGGTTAGAACCTGTGACCTTCTGATTAACAGCCCTGTGCTTTAGCCACTACGCCACCACCACACCATCAGTTACTGTTATTTCAACTTTATTTTTATTTTTAATTTAATAGCAGAATTCCTGGTGAAGAACTACACTACCCATGATCCTGAGTGGGGCAATCCACCAATCAGAAAGTCACAGCAAATAAAGTGTGCCAAAAGAGCACTTCAATGACAGCCCACTACCATGATGCTCTGTAAATCACATAATCATGGTCTTCCTGACACTCTCAAACAACTTCTATTGTATAGTTGTATAAATCTAAATATTTAGCAATTAATTGAAAATATATTGTTTTCTATACATATATTAAAACAACTTCAAGGTAAATCAATAGTTTCACATTTTTCCTTCATTTTGTAAGAACGTGATTGCACAGTCCTATACCTTTGTCTTTTTTGTCAGATTTTTTGGCTTCAAATAAAAAATTCGAATGACATGATTCACTTCTTAGTGGTTGGCTTTGTTCAACTCTTTTATGAAGGATTGTATGAAATCCCTATGGGGTAAAAAAAAATGAATGGGAAAAACACTTGTGCAACCAACATGGCTGAAAAAGTGGGCAGGCGCTGTTGCACTCTATTGGTTTACATTATTTCTGGCCTGGGTGACATCAGCCAAAATGAAAGCCAGAAATTGGGCAAGTAAAAATGTTATTGCAAAGACAAGCATTTTAGCATGCACTAATATATCAAGCACATTAAGACCAGGAATGTGTTTTAAGAGAACAAATGGGGTCAATTTTGATATGCCAATATTAAAACCTACTATATGGATCAAAAAGCTTGGGAAACAAAGCATGGTTTAGGTGTGAAATGCAGTGTACTTAAAGCAGGAAGAGGCATTAAGTCAAACATTATAAGAAGCATACATAAGCTGAACTGGTTTGAATTTTAAATTTTTAGCAGATTAATGCAAAACTTGGCCATGTGATATGGGACATGTAAACGCAAGATATCCTCAAGCAACGTTTTGCTTTAGGTGGCTTTGATTCTGTAAAGGCTGATGTAAAGGGATAGAGTGACTGCATATTAAACCACTAACTCTCCAACTCAAAGGTATTACATAATTCATTGGCACAAAATTATTTGATCAGCCGTGTTGAGTGGAGGGAAAGATATCAGCAGGATATTGCATTGCGGGGGAAGGGGCTAATATATTTTTTAACTGGAGTTCTCTGGGGAATAGCATGAACACTAGGGGGCAAACTCGAGCTTGGACTTACTTGGAGAAGTAACTTCCAAAACATCTCTATCATACCATCTTACTTGCTCTCAGCCCTAAATTGACAGGATTTTCATTTTTGGCTGAACTATCCTTTTAATTTGTGATCTTATCTGCATCAGATTTATATTTATAATAATAACCTGATGGCATCTCTGAAAGAGTCACATGGATTTCCTGCCTGTTACATTATAAATGCATCACGGTTGAAGCATAAGTGAGAGCTCTGCCTTTGCAGTGCCTGATTTGATTTGCATCCATCTTGGATGTGCCCTGTCAGCTCAGGGCTCTCTGATCAAAACCCTGACAGACCTTGTCTATTTTTTTTACCTCTATTTAACCCCTCTTGTACCTGTGCCGCTCAATTATATCTAATGATACTTTGTATTGGGATCACTAAAGTTTTATTATGCCACGGCTGTAATTCTTGGGATAAGAAGATGGAGAACGAAAACACTTTGAAGGTGAACAATATGGGGTAAATTTGATAAACAGGTATTTCAATGCAGACCTGTGTCTTATCTACTAACCACTTGCCATCTAGTTGTAACCAGCCATTATGCTTTATCTGCAAAAGGCCAATATTTACGTGTGGCATAGCCTGTATGCGTTGATTTTAATTTATAGTTATGCGTTGGTCATTCTGCGACTAGACAGCCAACAAGCATGGATATTGAGAAAAAAATGCCTTAATTTCTGAAATTATGTAAAGTAATAGTTTAATTCAAAAGTATATATTAAATGATATAGTATATATAGTATAAACTGTACATACACAGTACTGTGCAAAGTCTTAGACACATAAGATGTTTCACAAAACATTTGTCTTAAGATGGTTATTTATATCTGTTACTTTCGTGTGTCAATAGGAAATATACATTTTATTCTCCCACACATTCCTTTTGCAAATAGAATAGAATAGAAGAACAGGGAGCCCTGCATCAGATGGCATGGCCCTCACAGAGCCCCCCCACTGAACATCGGGTCAGTCTGGGATTACACAAAGAGACAGAAGTAATTGAGACAGCCTAATTTAACTTGGGGGTTCAGTGTCTTGCCCAAGGACACTTTGGCATGTGGGCCAGGATTCAAACCAACAACACTGTGATTAGTGGCCGACCCGCTCTACCAACTGAGCCACAGCCGCCCTAAACATCAAATAATAACTGAAAATAATGATGGGAACAATAACACATCAGGCAATAATGCCATTCATAAACATCGTGCCCAGAAAAAAAATACATAAAAAATGCAAGAACAAAATCTTAATTTAAACCCAAAGGAGACATAGTCTGTAAATGAAACATCCAAAACGTTTTTTTATCGATATCTCCACCATGGTGAGAATTCATTACTTTCTCAATGCCTTTACATTTAAGTTGTTCGATACTTTGATTAGAATCAGTAAAGTGTCTTGCATTCGGAGAGATGACATCATGTCTGCGAATGGCTGATTTGTGTTCACTCACTGAAATCTTCAAAGGTATCGATGTTTTTCCAACATATATAAATAGACATGGACATTGGAGTAGGTAAATCACGTTCTTACTCGAGAATGTTATAAAGGACTTATTATGGTTCACTTTTGTCGTGGAAGAATAACACTTATTAAGCATTTGGGCACTGAAGACACAAGTTTGTTAAGTTTAGAAAGTGTGAAAGTGGAAGTGTAATCATCGCTGTATGATGTGCTTCATAATACGCCACACATTGTCAGTTGGAGACAGGTTAGGACACTAGGCAGGCCAATCTAGCACCCGCACGCTCTGCTTACACAGCCGTGCACTTCAAATCCGGGCAGTATGTGATTTGAAGTTGTCCTGCTGGAAAATGTGGGGACATCCCTAGAAAAGTGCTGGATGGCAGTATATGTTGCTCCACAATTTGTACATATCTGTCTGCATTCATGGTGTTCTCACAGATGTACAAGTTACCCATGCTATGGGCACTGACATAACCCAGGACCATATTGATACTGGCTTTTGGACCTTACGGTTATAACAGCTTGAAATGCCCTTTTCCTCTTTGGCCAGATAACACAACGGCATTGTTTTTCAAAAACTTCCTGAAATGTGGACTCAGTTCCTCTGTCCTACCTTCCATCTAAGAAGAGACCGAGCCCAGGGAAGTCGGCAACGCTTCTGCACAATGTTGATGTTAGGCTTCTGCTTAGCATAGGAAAGTCTTATCTTGCTTCTGTAGATGCAGCGATGAATTGTGTTGACTAACAAAGGTTTACTTAACTAATCCCAAGCCCATGTTCATGATATCCATTACAGATGAATGCCGATTTTCTAAGACAGTGACGTCTGAGGGATCAGATATCATGCGCATTCATAAATGGTTTTTGTCTTGTCCTTTACGAACTGAGATTTGACCAGATCCTTGAATCTTTTAACTATATTATGCATTTTAGAGGGTAAATGGTCTGCACTTATATAGCACTTTTTTTAACTTTAGAGGTTTCCAAAGCGCTTACACTGTGTCCCATTCACCCATTCACACACACATTTACACTCGCACTAATACACCAATGACGGCAGAGATGCCGTGCAAGGCGCTAGCCTGCCATTGGGAGCAACTTGGGATTCAGTGTCTTGCCCAAGGACACTTCAGCATGTGGAGTCGTCTGGGCCGGGAATTGAACCGCCAACCCTGCGATTGGCAGCCGACCTGCTCTACCAACTGAGCCACAGCCGGCAAAAATCCTTTCTATTTGTTTATGGTAAACATTGTTCTCATATTGCTGGATTACATGCTGAAGCATCTGTTGGCAAACTGACAAGTCTCGAATGATCCATGCTCTTGAAGGACTAGGATGTTGTTGGGGGTACATTATATACTATAACCCGATTGCCTCACCTGTTTAACATCTCCTGTTTCACATAACCTTGTTATTTTAACTCGTCAAATTGTTATTAGTCTTAAATTACCCGTTTCAACTTTTTTGGAGTGTGTTTTGAAATGACTGTACATTTTCAAAAAACAATGAAAATCAGAAGGAAAATGGTCTTATAATGTGTAGTTGTAGTGTTTTCAATATAGCAGAGGGTGAATATAATTAACAAATCACTTTTTATTAACATTTTGCATACTGTCATAAATACTAATAAATACTAATAAAATCAATTATTAGTAACAGTGTGCAGAAAGCATACATTTAGCCAGTTATGACAGAAAGGTGAAATGATTGGTATCAGCCACTCAGGTGACAAGAAGATCGGTATCGGCTGAAAGAATCCACTATTTACTAGTGATTCATGGCAGCAGTAATTCAACAAATGATGATCAAATTGTGAAGAACATTTTAGCCAGGCAAATGTCCAGATGCACCTTGCAGTCAAGTGCACATTAGGCATTTCAAAGAGATGATTATTACGATAAATTATATTATCAGTGGGCACAATAAAACAATCTTTAGCATTTAGTGGTGGATTGCTTTACTTGTCAACAACGTATGGCTGTATTGAGGCCCTGGGAATTCAATGCACAATACATACTGTATGTTCATGAAAGTTCACTTCTAGAAACAAATGCAAATTAGATTATGCTTACTGTTGGAAATTGCTAACAGAATAATTAAACGTGTTGTGACAAGGGTATTTTAGCCAAGATGGTTAGCCTGCCCTGGCTGGGTATGATTACACTGTTAAAAGTGGATATAAAATTTCACTTTAAAGCAAATACACCCAATTAAAACACCCTAGAGTATTTGGCAGCATAGAACACAGCATCATTAAAAAAAAGTTGCAGGAGTCACACATATTAGAGGCATAAGGGAAGCTCGGCTATATTTTAATGACTCAAAAGATTTTGAGAACTGCTCCCACAACCACATTACATAAATTAACCCCCCACTAATCTATGAATATATATTACCTATAAGTAACATTACTGAATTAAAACGAAAAAACTCCTTAGTTGTCTTTGTCTTTGTCTAGGAACAAAAGGAATATGCTAACCTTGCTGTAGGAAAATCTGTAGGGAATCTGGTCTAGTTTGATGATTTTAAAGAAGTTCTGGGCACTTGTTATCTAGTCAGACAGGCAAACCAGTATAGCCAAATTGTGAAACCAGTTAGGCCTGTTAAAGACAAAGATGGCCAGGCCAGGAGACAAGACCAGTGTAAAACAACTAAAATATCACAGAAATATATCTGGGCCTCCCTTTGTGGGCATGTTGTTAAAGGGAGTGGGTGGTCTAATTCAGTGGCTAAGTCTAGCAGAAGCTAGAAAAACATTTACAATTGCTTACATCACTTTTTAAAAATTCTCCTGTGGCTTTTTTTTTTTTTTTTGACAGTCTTTATGCAAGCTTCAGTAGTAGCAAGCATGAATAAAATAAAGCAGATTCCAGGTGGTTACAATGGGCAGCAACATCTCATCGCTGACCCTCAACACTGGAGCCCCGCAGGGCTGTGTTCTCAGCCCACTACTGTTTTCTCTGTATACACATGACTGTGTGGCAACACATAGCGCCAATGCCATCATTAAGTTTGCTGATGATATGACAGTGGTAGGTCTGATCACTGACAATGATGAAAAAGCCTACAGACAGGAGGTGCACACTCTGATGTCAGGAGCACAATCTCTCCCTCAACGTCAGTAAGACCAAGGAGCTTGTGGTGGACTTCAGGAGAAAAGACAGAGAACACAGCCCCATCACCATCAATGAAGCACCGGTGGAGAGAGTCAGCAGCTTCAAGTTCCTCGGTGTCCACATCATTGAGGAACTCACATGGTCCATCCACACTGAGGCCTTTCTGAAGAAGGCTCAACAGCTTCTCTTCTTCCTGAGACGGCTGAGGAAGTTTGGAATGAACCACCACATCCTCACACGGTTCTACACCAGCACTGTAGAGACCATCTTGACTGGATTCATCACTGCCTGGTATGGCAACAGCACAGCCCTCAACCGCAAAGACCTGCAAAGTGTCTGGCAGTTTGCACCACCCATCATTGGAGGTGAACTTACCTCCCTCCAAGACATATATAACAGGCAGTGTGTGAAAAAAGCTCGCAGGATCATCAGAGTCTCCAGGCACCCGAGTCATGGGCTGCTCTTACTGCTACCATCAGACAGGCAGTATCGCAGCATCAGGACCCGTACCAGCCGACTTCATGACAGCTTCTTCTCAAATTTTATACTTCTCTGTAATAACACACTGGCAACTGACTATCAACTGACAGCTGAATGTCAACACAACATCTCATATGTCTTGTGTTGTGTAACAAGATGTGTAAATTGTTTTGTGTAAATCAGATTTGGTGTTGATTTAGTAGTAGCTATACTACACCTAACAGCACTCTATGGAGCAGAAATGCTAATGTAAGCTGCAAAAGCAGGCAAGGACTTTGCTTTTAGAGCTGATTTACATTTCTGTTTAATTCTATGATTTGGTGGGCTCATTAGCATTAGCTACATGGTGAGAACAACTATAAATGTACAGCGCTACACCTTAGAGTGCAGATACCTTTCTCAAGAGAGCAAACAACATATGGATGCTGGATACAGCATGGCAGTCAATTGTTCTAATGGGCTGAGCCACTCATTAGCAAGACATTAGAGCAGAAAACCACAGTCATGTGGGTCATTACAAAAACAGGTACTGCATTAACACATGGAAAGATGACAAGGCGACAGGATATCCTGACAGGATAAATGGCTGAAATGGTAGCTTCAAGTATTCTGATTGCCATGCTGGTAAAAAAAACATGTTAACCTGATTTCTATAGTTCTAAACATCGTTTATGGTTACTTATTGGTTACTACTACAATGTACAACAAAATGGACTGGGTCGTATTTCCAGGGTTCCCAAGGTCATGGGAAAACCTGGAAATATCAGGGAATATTACATTTGTGTTTTCCAGGCCTGGAAAAGTCAATGCAATTAATCAAATCACAAAATTCATGGAAAAATACATATTAAATATATACTTTTCTAGATTTTCTCTACACTAAAATGTTTCATGAGTTAGATTTTGCTAGTTTGTTCAGTACAACCAACTCACAAACCATAGTGATGTCTGATTTGTCAGCTAATCGTTCTCTTGATTCAGTTATTTGTTCTGAGTTAGTCTAAACAGTTCACAAATTGGTCTAAATGATTCATTTGCAAATCAGTCGGAATCAATATTATATAAAAAAAAAATCTGTCGCTGACTCCAGAGAGGTCATGGAAAAGTAATTGCAATGCATTGGTCAAAAAGGGTGGGATAATGAGAATTCCAATGTTTTTGGTAATGTTGTTCTGTAGAAGTTTTACCTTAATATTGCATGTGAATTATTGTTTTAATGGAAAATTTGCTCTAATTGTCCATTTGTCCATATATTAGATGTGAAAATGATAGCTGGAGGAATGCTTGCAAGCTAGTTTACTTCACTGTGTTGAATAAACTCAGTTAGCATTGCATATTAAGAAGATATTGACATGTTCAGTGCTCTCTGATGAACTGAAAATTGCCACTCCTGCCTGAGTTAGAAACACATTTGGAAAGTGAGATTAGCTGAGAGCACAGAGTTATTGCACATGCTTAGCTGCACACTGAGCAAAAGGGCAACTGTTTTATACCTTAAATGGTCATTGAACACATATAAAACATAATTAGCTGTTTTAATATTTGTGGACATGCAGTTTTTTAAAGACAACCAAAGATTCACCAAATTTGAGTGAACATTCTGAAAATATATAAACAAACAGGCTCATGACAAATGTATCAATAAGTCAATACACCTTAACATTCTGGTTTTACGCACAAACTTTAAGCCATGTTGCCATGCTGTTCTTTAGAATGACTAATGAAGTAAAATTATTGGCTTAAGTTAATTATAGGCTACATCAAGAGTCACGCTCGTCTCACTGTACATACAGGTGAAACTCGAAAAATTAGAATATCTTGCAAAAGTTCATTAATTTCAGTAATTCAACTTAAAAGGTGAAACTAATATATTATATAGACTCATTACAAGCAAAGTAAGATATTTCAAGCCTTTATTTGATATAATTTTGATGATTATGGCTTACAGCTTATGAAAACCCCAAATTCAGAATCTCAGAAAATTAGAATATTGTGAAAAGGTTCAGTATTGTAGGCTCAAAGTGTCACACTCTAATCAGCTAATTAATCCAAAACACGTGCAAAGGGTTCTTGAGCCTTTAAATGGTCTCTCAGTCTGGTTCAGTTGAATTCACAGTCATGGGGAAGACTGCTGACCTGACAGTTGTGCAGAAAACCATCATTGACACCCTCCACAAGGAGGGAAAGCCTCAAAAGGTAATTGCAAAAGAAGTTGGATGTTCTCAAAGTGCTGTATCAAAGCACATTAATAGAAAGTTAAGTGGAAGGGAAAAGTGTGGAAGAAAAAGGTGCACAAGCAGCAGGGATGACCGTAGCCTGGAGAGGATTGTCAGGAAAAGGCCATTCAAATGTGTGGGGGAGCTTCACAAGGAGTGGACTGAGGCTGGAGTTACTGCATCAAGAGCTACAACACACAGACGGGTCCTGGACATGGGCTTCAAATGTCAAACGTCTTACCTGGGCTAAAGAAAAAAAGAACTGGTCTGTTGCTCAGTGGTCCAAAGTCCTCTTTTCTGATGAGAACAAATTTTGCATCTCATTTGGAAACCAAGGTCCCAGAGTCTGGAGGAAGAATGGAGAGGCACACAATCTAAGATGCTTGAAGTCCAGTGTGAAGTTTCCACAGTCTGTGTTGGCTTGGGGAGCCATGTCATCGGCTGGTGTTGGTCCACTGTGCTTTATTAAGTCCAGAGTCAACGCAGCCGTCTACCGGGACATTTTAGAGCACTTCATGCTTCCTTCAGCAGACAAGCTTTATGGAGATGCTGACTTCATTTTCCAGCAGGACTTGGCACCTGCCCACACTGCCAAAAGTACCAAAACCTGGTTCAATGACCATGGTATTACTGTGCTTGATTGGCCAGCAATCTCGCCTGACCTGAACCCCATAGAGAATCTATGGGGCATTGCCAAGAGAAAGATGAGAGACATGAGACCAAACAATGCAGAAGAGCTGAAGGCCGCTATTGAAGCATCTTGGTCTTCCATAACACCTCAGCAGTGCCACAGGCTGATAGCATCCATGCCACGCCGCATTGAGGCAGTAATTAATGCAAAAGGGGCCCAAACCAAGTACTGAGTACATATGCATGATTATACTTTTCAGAGGGCCGACATTTCTGTATTTAAAATCCTTTTTTTATTGATTTCATGTAATATTCTAATTTTCTGAGATTCTGAATTTGGGGTTTTCATAAGCTGTAAGCCATAATCATCAAAATTATATCAAATAAAGGCTTGAAATATCTTACTTTGCTTGTAATGAGTCTGTATAATATATTAGTTTCACCTTTTAAGTTGAATTACTGAAATTAATGAACTTTTGCACGATATTCTAATTTTTCGAGTTTCACCTGTATACTTGAGTGTCTGAGGAGGCTGAGCACATTGTTTGTGTTGTTCCGCCTAGTGGCTGGAGTTTGTTTTGTGGAATAACACTCCTTTGGGACAGTTGTGGATGAATCTGCATGCTCCTTGTGTTTATGCCTCCTATTGGTGGTAGTTTGTTTTGTGGAGTATTTTTTGCAGGACATTAGAATGATTAGGTCATCTGCTGCACTCATAAGCAGCTGGATATCTGAACATTTGTTTGACTGTCCGAGGAAACTTTGTTTTGGAGGAACACACCTTCGAGACAGTTTTGTGAATGAGTCTACACATACTTTGTGTTTATTCTGTATACTGGCTGGAGTTTGATTTACAGAGTATTTTTTGTTATGTAATTATGCCTCACAAAATTTCTATAGAAACACCAGAAATTTGTCATGGGGACTCTCATAGGCGTACATGTACTGTTTGAGTTTAGAGGGATGGACTCCGGTTGACACTTTAGTGCACAGGGTTAATGCGCATGTTTTTCTTTTTTCTGTTTGTTTGGTTCTGGGGGAAGTTTGGGGTTTGATTGTTGCACTAATGGGGAATGTGGTCTTTATAATCTTGTTTTTGACACACAATCTATTTTTTCTAATATGTACAAATGTCAAATGTTAATATGAGTGTACTGTCTTTCTCAACGTGGAATGTGAATGAGCTGGGGCACCCCATAAAAAGAAGGAAGGTTATTTATTTTCTTAAGCGTAAGAAATATGATATAGTGTTTCTTCAAGAAATGCATCTTTCCTTGCAGGACGCTGAACGTTTTTGGAAGATATGGGGTGGGCATATTTTCTTTAGTTCTGGCTCAAGTAAAAGCAGGGGAGTCATTACATTGATAAATAAACATCAACAATTCAATTGTCTCAAGCAGATTAAAGATAAATTAATCCTTCATCAAAACAGAATTTAAGATTTTAAGGATTTCATTTCAGGCCTCCTTTAAACAATGCAAGTGAATCTACTCCATTGTTTGACTGTCCAAAAACTGTCCTGTTTTTCCAGTGAACTCAGGTATGTGTGAAAACTTTGTCATTGTCATGCCTCCCTCTGGCTCTGCACCTCCCTCAGCTCCTCATCACCCGATTTCTTATTCACCGCACCTGCACTCAATTCACTCGCGCATCACTGCCTGCATAAATAACTCACCTTCATGCCACTTCACTGTCTCAATGTGTTAACCTTGTAAATCTCAGTAAACACTCTTCTTTCTGCTAAAGATAAAGGACAAGTAGATAATTCAACGGCATTGCTCCGAAATAAAGGATGGTTATTTACTGCAAAAAAATGTTTTTTTGTATTATTATTTGGAAATGATTATAGTTTTTTTTATACATTGTTTTGAAATTGTTTTGGACTGTTTTGGTTTGTGAATGGCACTTGTTCTGTGCAAGTTTCTCTTGTAAACAATGACACACTTCCTGCCTCCTACACGTGACGTGTGGCATTACCAACATGCTTATCTCATCCCTCCCATGAGCGTGTGTCACGGAGATGTATGGAAGCGAACATTTGTAGTTAAAAAGTATATAAGTATTGTTTTGTTTCTAAAAATAATCAATCATTTGGGTTCAGAAGAACTTTATTTGTTGACTGGAGTCGTATGGATTATTTTTATGCATCCTAAATATGAATTTTCGACCGTCAAAAAATGGAGTACATTCACTTACATTGTTCAGACTCCGGTCACTGCCATTTGCATTTGATATGGTAGAATGGGATTATCTTTTTAAGATTGTGGAAATGTATGGGTTTTGGAGTATGTTTATTGGATGGATAAATTACTTTATAGACACCCTGTAGTGGTACAAACAAATGGATTAATTTCAGATAATTTTCCTCTGGATAGTGGCACCTGGCAGGGTTGCCCTCTTATTCCAGTAGCATTAGCTATATAAGCCTTGTAAATGTTGTGTTTTAGCATAATATGAGGTAAATTAGCACAATTTATGATTACAATATTAGCGCATTTTATTGCAGATTTGAAATATGTTCTTTGATGGTAATCTTGACTTAACCATTTTTTAGATTTCGGTGTCCCGCCATTGAAGTATATAGGAGCTGCATTAGCGTGATTGGAAATAGCCTTCCGAGAGCGTTCAACAAATGGCCAGTGTTTTATTTTTTCTTGTGCCTGTACCCAATATTAATCTATATTATTAAGTTGAAGTGCGTTGATGTGGTGAGCTATATGTATGGTAAGAGCCTTTTTTCACTGAAGGTAAAGCTTTTATTTGGGCTTTAGTGTGGTGGTTTATAAAGGGTTCTGGTTTATAAAACTTTATGTTTTTTAGTGTATTCATAATACATTTGCCATTGCAGGTGCGGTGTGGCCTTGTATAACGCTAGCTGCTGGTTCTTCATACCTTTTTCTTCACATAAGTTCCATACTGTTTCATCGTTGTCACTCGTTTGTTTTGACAAATTTGTTGCACTACATTTATCTGGTTTATGAATTGTGAAAAAATCCCTCAATATAAATTGCATAAGTGTGTACTGTATATTGTTCCAGAAATAAAAACAAGACAGATGTACATATTCAAAAGATATTTCATAAAAAATGCTTGCTGAATAAGATCGAACTCTAACGCTTTGGGCTCAGGTGCATTCAATAAGGTAGAATATCAGATCCAGGTCGGTTCCATGATGATAAAATGGGAAATAGCAATATAAAAGTAACTTAACTTATTCTTACATTTACACCAGCACGTATAATCCACATTAAGTAGAAATGGCACTGGAGCTGGCACAAGATGCGAAACTAAAGCTGAAACTTATACCTTATCTCCAGATGTTAGTTGTTGGCTTGTTATTCGTTTGTCATTTGGTTTCTCCTACCCGCACTCTCTGAAGCCGACAATTTCACAAAAATATAATTAGCACAATTAGGTTAAAGAATATATAACTACCATACAAGCATGAAACATTAAACTCAAACAGTCAATGCTTGTTGTAGCTGGAGAAGTAAGTCTAAAAATTATCCTATAGGCTTTCATTGACTAGTGCTGGTAAGGGACCATCTGCAATGTACACCCACAGCATTAAAACGACATAGGTGTCGAAGTATTCGTTCATTCATTCATTCATTCATTCAGTTAAATTGTAAGTTATACATACAATTTACAATATTTAGAATGTGTAATTTATTTATTTATTTATTTTTTCATAAAAGTGTTTAAGATAGAACATGCAAGGCAGTTGCATTGAACACTTGGACACCAGTGAAGTTTTAGCACAATGTGTGGACTTTTCAGACAGTCTCTAATGCACCATAAGTGAATATTTAATAAATATTGAACTTCACAAATCTATTTATTATGATGTGGGTTCACTGATCTCAGTGACTTTTAAGAAATTAAGAACGAGTTGAAATATTTTTTTGTAGTAATGGCACAAATGCTGGCGATTGATGCCACAAATGCTGGCGATTGAGTTTAACTTCTATTGAACCTGAAACTTGCAGCACCATGTGGCTGCCAACACAAAGATGCACCAAAACACTTTCCCGGACTTTCGGCTTCATCGTACAATATTGGTGGAATGACCTTCCCAACTCCATCCGTGAAGCTGACTCACTTTCTGTCTTCAAAATACAGCTAAAAACACATCTTTTCCATGAGCACTTAACCAGTCAATAAAAAAAAAACATTCCTTGTTGCATTTTAAACTTTTCATACCATTGTCTGCTTAACCTGTTTATACGCAATCCCCCTGTACGCGGTAGTGACATCACTCTGCTTACATTTAATATATAATTTACCATCTATAAAAGTATTTCATGTTAACAAATTATACATCTTTTCAAAGGTCTAAGGGTTCAACATTGATGTTGGTTCAAACATCCAATAGCACTTTTTCCATAAAAGTGATAAATCTGTGAAATATTGATATATTCCCCATTGTTTACATGAGATCTCACCTGAAAGAATTACCCTTCGTCATTGTTCTTTAACAAACTATGCAATCTGATCAGCATTCATGTTGTAAAACACTGTGGCTACCATCTGAGGCACTATATTGGTTTGATAGTGACAGAAAATGGGATTGGGACATGTTTGCAAGCCAGACTCAAACTTGCAGCACCACATCTTATTTAGCTTGGAGCATATTAACATTTATGTATTTGGCAGACACTTTTCTCCAGATGTGCATTCCCTGAGAATCAAACCCATGACTTTGGTGTTGCTAGCACCATGCGGTCACACAAGTTAACCACTGCACCACAGCTTGGATTACATCATTGTAAAGTTTTTGACTCCTCTAGAGTTTAAAAACTTCTCTGGAGCACATCTTACTACCAAAATGCCACAAAGAGAGTGCAGATAGGCATGCAATCCTGGTATCATCCCTAAACAGCATCTCCCTAGCTGATCTGTCTTGCCGGCACATCGTTTCTCTTATCTGATGGCCACCCCTTAAACACGGTCTCTCTGGAGCATCCTCAACCCTCACCGCACTGCCCTATCAGAGCCCACATCTGCCTCCACCTCTGTTTCACTGTCACAGCAGAGATAAACACACAGCTTATCAGCTCTCTGCACCGCACATATGACCTTTAAGAGAAAAGGGTGAGTGATCCATTGAGAGGACTGATGGAGGACGAACACTTCATCAGCAAAAAAACTACAAAAAAAACATAAAAACAGAGAAGAGGAGGAAATATGCTTGTGAGAACAGTATGCATGACTGAAGCAGATATTGCTAACAGAATAGCTGGAGATCTGGGAGGGAGAGCAGACAAATGATCATACAGAAAATCTGTGCTTTTTGTCACTCATAATGTGCCAAATTCCGGATAACCACCACTATGTGGTGAATGTTTATGCCCCTAAAATCAATAGCATAAACATAACAACATTTACATTTACGCATTTGGCAGATGCTTTTATCCAAAGCGACATACAATGCACTTATTACAGGGACAATCCCCCCTGAGCAACCTGAAGTTAAGTGCCTTGCTCAAGGACACAATGGTGGTGGCTGTGGGGATCGAACCAGCAACCTTCTGATTAACAGTTATACGCTCTGGCCCACTACACCACCACCACCACTCCACATTTTGCTTGTTTTCTCTCAACCCCATTAGGATTCTGATTCTCATGTAAATGTATCGTGTTTTAAGAATTTTATATTTTCTTTACGGGACAACAAGAACAAATATCAGTAAGAAAATATGTTTTGTCACAAATGTTTGTGAGATCAGTCTGGAGCAGGTTCAAGGTGCACTCAGCAATTATTTTCCTAATTTAAAAAGTTATACTTCTAAAGAAATTAAATTGAATGATGCAGCATCCAGGCCACTAGGTGTCAGTGTAAACCACTTTGACATACTTCAAAACATTAATGAGTCCACATTTAACGAGGTGATTGGATAACAAAAGTCAAGCCTTTCAATGGAAGGAGCCAGGTGTCACCTGGTCTTTGGCAATGTACACACTACATCAAAATGTGGTCACTGCGTAATCCTGTTCTATGCACACAGAGTTTGGTTATTACAGGGGCGACAACCGCATTCTAATGGTTGTCACTTCTTAACTTCGGATTAATCTAGAATGAAAGCATATGCATTTGCTGGACCATCCTAAAAATGTTTTTTAGCCTGAATTGAGCTAAATTATCTACATTTATTATGTCATTTTTGTCACATTTTATTGGTGAATTGACATTGATATTGACAAGTCAGCTTGGCAAGCACTTTTGGAGATTACGATCTATAACCACTCAAGTTGACTGGAATTGTACTTGCATGACTTGAAATCGCTGCCCAGGGCATTACCAAGATGGCTGCCAAGTGGACTGACTTGCATTAAAAATGACTGGAAAGATGCAGGGTCTCAGAAGAGGCCCGTTGATCTCTTTCTCATCACAGTCATTTCTCTGCAGCAGGGCCTGGAGGTTTGTGAAGAGTAGAGAAAACACAGACAGTTTGTAAATAATGCATATGCTTTTCTTTAGTTCTTTAGTTCACACGCTTAGCCTCTACACTGCAGACCTGATGTGTCCTTATTAAAACACTGGGCATTTCTGTCCTTGTTTTCTTGCGGTTTTAGAGAAAAGCAGTCCCCATCTCAAAGACGAAAATGATCCCGAGAGGGTGTAGTGCTGTGTTGACAACAAGATGAAAAAAAGGGGCTTAGCTTCTGAAGTTGCTGTATTTTAGGTCAGCGGTCTTTAACATGGGGTCTTCTACCTGACCGACCCCAGCAAGACAGGACCTGAGAAACCTTTGGTTTTCAATATATATTTTGGGTTCAGTTCTGATTTGTAATAAAGAAAATATTACAACATATGAGTTAGAGTCTGTTCACATGAATGTGGTTTTGTGTGTGCCTGCACTGTTTGTAAATGTTTTTCTATGTAAACACACACTGGATGTACGTCTTTTACCACTGCGTTACGTTTCGCTGTTTTTACAACATCTCACGTAGGAACGCCACACAATTTTTTTTTTAAAACATCTAAAAAAATAACAGATTCACTTGCTTGGAAAAGAAATAATAAACATATTTCGAGTTCAGTTGGAATCTGGTTTAAAATTTGACAGTACAGGTTTTTTTTTCACTCTTGGTTCAATTGTTTGGTCCAAACCCAAATTTTATTCCACCCCTTCCCACTACACTGCAGGACTCTTTTCCACATTCATACTTTTGGATACAAACCGCTGTACATTGGTGTCATCAATGTACTAGCTGCAGCTGCTTTGAAAGTTTTTGTTCTTTTGGATTTATCACCAAAACCTTTCACGCACACTTGCGTTTGGCTGTTGTGGATTCATTGCTTTTCTTCCAAGCTGTTGCCTAGATAAAGTACTAGTCACAAATACTAATGCTAGTACTCACATTGATGATGCAAACGTACTAGAAATTTTTGGAAACAATTTTAAATATACCTGCAGGGAGAGGGGGTTGCAATCAAATCAAATGGGAAAACAGCGACTGGGATTTTGCGAAGACATTCCTAGCAACTAATGAGATTTTTGGGGTAGGTTTAGTGTCAAGAGCGCTCTGAGAGAAGCTTGATCGCAGTGGCATGCATGTTCACTTCAAGAACTTGTTTTTACTGCTAAATAAAACAAGTTATTGCATGATCTCGCAGGCCACTGTGAGCAATCTTCTCTCATGGCGTTCACGAACGTGTAATGGACGTCAAGATTTTCACTGCAAATTGACTTACATTGCTGTTTTTTTCTCACCTAAACCTATCATATATCTTCAGAAGGCTTGGAATATGAGTAGGAGTTGGATGGACTAACCCTAACCTAACCCTGTGGACTGCCATTGTATTGAAAATATGATCTGTGAGATTCATTAAAACATCTCCTTTTGTGTTCCATTTAAGAACGTCATACAGGTTTAGAACGATACAACGGGTAAGAAAATTATGACATCATTTTCATTTTGGGTGAACTATTGCTAAAAGATGTACACTATTCTCAACCTGCCACTTTCCTCTGATTTCAAGGCTATTTTAGGGTTAGGGTTGGGATAAGGATTAGGGTTGTGTTTGACAGGAATGCTGTTCAAGGACCAACAAAAGAAGTTGATCTTGGAACACATCCCACTTCAGCATCATGATGACTGTGTGAAAACTGCCTAAAACCTCTGGTCTGAAAACACCCTTAAAATATGTGCAGTGTGATAGCCTAGAATTTGCCCTGTGCATTTAACAGGCCATGGTGGCTTGGCAAGCGGGGAGAGCTCTGAAATCCCCCATACTCCAGAAAGTAAAGGAGGGGTTGGTGCGGCTCATCCATGTTTCTATTTCGACCCAGGCCAGCTCGCCGCTTTACCTTGTAATTGCTGGCTTACAGCATGGACGGCAGCAACATCAGAACAGAGACAGATGGTTCTGCCTCTCACATTCCTCTCTGGACAGAATTCAGCATGCAAGCAGATTGAATTCAAGTGTTGGGACTCTAAGCCTGCCTGCTGCCTCTGTGCCATATTCCAGCAGAGAAATGAGGGTATTTTCACATGGCCATTTGTCTCTCTCTTCCTCTCACTGTTTCTCTCGCTCTCTCTTACTGGCTCACTTTCCATCATATGGCTTCCGTTTTCTCCCCCTTGTTGTACTCTTATTTCCGCCCTTGCTGCTCTCTTTCCACTCAGCCATAACCGATTTTCTTTCCTAGCATTGGTCGCAGTGTGAGTCATTCAACAAATAACTCCCACCTTGCTTCCAAACTTAAGTTGCTTCCCCTGCAGAACTGGAAAAGCTCTGGAGATGACGGATGTAGATAAACATAAAAAAAAACAACATAATAAAGTGTTCTGAAGGAAAAACGCAGCCAAAAACAGACGGGAACAACCTAGATTACCTAGTTGACATGATGCTAGGGTGTTGTAATCTAGGGCAATCACATCAACGATTCAGTGAGAAAGTCTTTGATTGGAGATGGACATTCCTTTTATACTTCCTGCATAGCACTCAAGATCTGATTAGACAGTCTAAACTGGCGGGTGCGCTCAACATATGTGAGCGTCTCGTGCATGTGCAATGAGTGCTGTATTCTTTTTTCGTTTATTGCATTTTTTATTGCATTCATACAAATGTGAGACACAGAAACAACATTTTGAACAATACTGTGAACAGCAATATTTATTTCCAAACAAAAAAGAGTGGGAAGATGGGGATCGTCTACAATTGAGCCTTCTTTGGAGCAGACCCGGAAGGAACAGCGAGCTCTGCATTCCACTTCAAAGGGATGTGCCCATCAGAAGCGCTTTTGCTGTGTGTGTGTGCACTGATGTGGCTGCTTCCGTTTGGGCCACGGCTTACGTGGCCTCACTGTTGGCTCGGCAGCAGCATGGGGCTTTTGGCCAGACGCTAGCTTGAAATAGAGCGGGAGCAAACCGGCTGTGATACATTACTCTGTTTCAGAGTACTGAACCAGCTTGGCCTGCTGCTGAATATGCTCTTCCAACCAGTGCGGATGTCAGTCGACAGGGCTTGAAAGGATGAATGGGGTGTGATTTCCATGCCCTGCTACTTGCTGGGCAGAAATGTGTTGCTACCGCCTACTCCACAGTGGGTAGATGGGCACAACCTTTTTCCTCCCCATGATCCACATTAGAGAGGGTATAATCACTGCAAGGGCGAGCTGAATAGGACACGCACCAGGATTTTGAAAGTTCATTATGAAATTCAGGAAAAAAACGGGGTAGATCTATGAGACATGGTCGCTTGACGGCATCCGGACTTCAGCAACCATTCATCAAGGCGAGATTGTGTAGGTTCCTCTGGAGGAGACCACTCGATATTGAGGTCTTCAACCGTAAGCACCTCCTTTGTCAGTAGTGTGTACATGCTCCTCACCCTCGCTGGGGGACTACTCATCCACTGACTACTCACCTGTTACAGACTCTGAAGGACATTCCCCATATGCGTTAGCACGCAATATCAAGTGTACTGAGTCGTAAGGGAACTGGAAATTTGGTCTGTGCTCTTGTTTATCATGGCATGTATGTTCTGTTTTCAAAACCACTGACTCGTTCACTCATTCACTAGTCACTATAGTGAATGTTTTCATGCAGAATTTCATGCAATTATTTGACAATTTGTATGACTTTACATATTTGCTTCACAACCTAAATTATGAAAAGAACTTTCTGAAATTTAATCTGATGGTTCAGACTGAAACGCATTGCATCTGGTTTGTGAAAATCGGATTTCATGTGCTTTTATTGTTGTTGAGAGTTTATATAACTGAACCAATTTTATTCAGAGATTCGATATTCCCAAAAATTCGATTTTTGCTGCCTGTCTGAATAGAGCCTTAGATATTCTAATCCCCTAGATATTGGTAGAGTAAGAGTGATTTATGATGACACCGATACTACTGCTAATATGATTGAATAAAAGTGTTAATGTGCAGAATAAAACAAAAGAATGATGATAGAGGTATATCTTACTTCAGACAGATGTGTGAAAGGTTTTTGCTGCAGATGGTACATGCGTGAATGGGCACTTGAAAGTATTTGAGAAGATTTGATTCCTTTAGTAGACTAATAAAACAAAACAAAAGAATCACATGACATGGTCTTGGATAATGTCTATAAGTGAACATACAGATGTACTGTAGGTAAATTTGCACCAGCTTGCTAATAACTACATGCTGATGTTTTCCTGTTGACTGATTTTGACTGACTGAACAACATAAACAGAATGAGCTGTATTGATGGGTCATTCATAAACGTTAATTTTGAACTAATCTTTTTTTGTGACTCTGGAGAATGAGTATTCTCAGAGAGTGATTCTTCAGAGGTGTGGGTGAGAAACAGATACATTTTAAAATCATTTATATCATATAGTCTCCGTGCCCAGTAGGGGGCGATATGCACTAAAAATGTGGATCAACAAAAACAGAAGAAGAATGGGAAAGTGTAGTGTAGAATGACTGAGCACTGAACATAATTTATAATAAAAAATGTCTTTAATATTGATCATATCATATCACTTCAGAAGACATTAATTAGACCATTGGAATCATATGGATTATTTTTATGATTGCTATATGTACTTTTTGGAGCATCAAATAGGTTGAAACCTGAAACGACAGAGCTGAGATATTTTTCTAAAAATCTTTTGTTTGTGTTCTGCTGAAGAAAGAAAGTCAAACACATCTTGGATGGCATGAAGGCGAGTAAATGATGAGAGAATTTTCATGTTTGGGTGAACTATCACTTTAAAACTACTGTGTGGACAAATTCATTTGAAATGTAACATAGCTACACAGCCTCCAATTGCAGCATTTCTTCCTTTCTTTCTGGGGAGGCATGTTTCTTTTCTTTAAGTTAAAACTCAGGGCATCACCACTTTTTATCACAACTGCGGCAAAATAGTGTGAAAAAATGTGGCCTGGACTCTGCAGCCTGTACAGATAGCTGAGAAGAGATGAAAGGAGTTTGCTTTTTTCAGGTCAATTTGCCTCTGGGGTGTTTACGCCTGGTAAAATGAAAGAGATCAGTGAGGGCTGAGCTACACATCAGGGATGATAACAGTATTTGGGTTATCTGCTCATCTGTGTCACAGATCGTCCTTATTGCTCAACAAAGGTGTCAATGTCACTTGACTACTGCCATTTTTCTCCATGACCTTTAATGAGGCATACCTGTTGCCTGTGAATAGTTGTGTTCATTTGTTTCCCGTTCTTAGCATTTTTGTTTGTTTGTTTGTTTGTTTATGCGAAGTCTTGCCATTACCTGCATTATTGAGCAATTTCAAGAGTCCTAACCAGATGTGGTTAGATAACATGACAAGCAATAAATCTCTTCCATGTCAGAGTTTGTTGTCCTAATTAGACATAACAGCACATTTACAGGTCACTTGCTTGTTTATTTCTGTCTTGTTGCACTGGGTAGTCCTGCCCACAGTGAATTCTAATTGGTCCAAACATCAAGTTCCATATAGCTGAATAAAAAACAGTTATATGTTCTAATTGGCTGTAATTTTGTTATTTTATGGCAGCATTATGATTTCAGTATTGCTTAAAATCTTGAAACTTACTTTTTTAAGATTCACCTGGCAGACAACAAAACTGCAAAAAAAAAAAAAAAAATTAAATGACATTCAAGGTGGTGGCTGTGTCATGTATAGCGACTGGAATATCATAGATATTTGGGGTGGAATCTTTTGACACAGGCCATTACATAAACACATAGCAACCATCCACAATGCCATTTACATTTGGTTTACAAAATGTAAAAATCTTGGTAATCATCACGTCACAGATGCTGTTGATACAACTTAAAGGGATAGTTCAAGATAATTTACTTACCTCTGTGTTGTTCAAAATATGACTTATTCCTCCGTGGAACACAAAAGATGTGTTGTGGTGCGTTCTAATCCTCCTGGGAAGTTCATATCTTACGAGGTCGGAAGTTGTAAATAAGTGATTTTCGTTGGAATTTATTTCTCTTTCACTTACTAGCAAAGACAGGAAGCTTGCACCAATGCAACCAAATGAAGAGCAAAGCCATGAATTAGATGAGTAATTTATACTTTATCTATTTTAATACAGTAGAGTGGCCACAAATTGGCAGCCATATCACCCTGCAGCTCTTAACTGGTTGCCCACTAAAGGGAGGCCAGCAGGGGGTGCTCACCCTACGGTCTGTGTGGGTCCTTATAGTGATGGGGACACTATACTGTAAAAAGGCGCCGTCCTTCGGATGAGATGTTAAACCGAGGTCCTGACTCTCTGTGGTCATTAACAATCCCATTAACAATCCCCCCATTGGCACCTATCTATCATGGCCTTGTATTAATCTCCATCCCTGAATTTGCTACATCACTCTACTCTCTCCTCCCCACCAATAGCTGGTGTGTGGTGGGCGTTCTGGTGCACTATGGCTGCCATCGCATCATCCATATGCTATGTAAAGTGCTTTGAGTGCCTAGAAAAGTGCTATATAAATGTAAGGAATTATTATTATTATTGTTATTTAATGATGGGAAATGGTAGTTTTATTGCAAACGCTTATTTCCATCGTTATTCTTCGTAACACTTAAAAAATGCATACAAACTAAACGGCACAGTCAAGATCCTCAAGTAAAATGAAAGTATTACCAATAATCATTTACTTCCACACTGATTCTTAAATTGACATGCCCTCATCTCGGAAATTCAGGACCCAGTTTCCTATTTGTAATTACGACTTTGTGGTGGCGTACATGTGCGCTCAACTTGTAAATGCGATCATTCCAACATGACTTGAGTGCCCCATTAGTTTCAGTCACCATTCAATTGAAATGAAAGTGATTAGTGAATGAGGCTTATAATAGGGCCTAACATCTCTGTTTATGTTCCACATAAAAAAGTAATCCTGCTTTGGAACAACCAGGTTGAGTAACAGAATATATACAATATCCTGGATACTGTATATTTACTCTACTCTATATAGAATATATTTACTCTATATAGAATATACTGTAGATAACAGAATTGTAATTTTCGGGTGAACATTTAAAGGTGCACTCAGTACCGTTTTGCTCATGTCATCTTGGACTTACAGTGACACCTTGTGGTGTGGATGCGCAGCATAATTCAAAATCAATAGTTTTCAGTTACAGATGCCATTGTAGAAATTCACTATTCACAGTCAGCTATGATTAATCAAATCCAATAGTGAAAGTGTCCAATAACAATATGGTTACTGAGATTAAGCTAAGTATTCCGATGGTCATGTGATCCTAAAATTGCAGCCACCATGAGGCCCTGCCCCATGTGGAATAAAATAGCTTTTATAAGGTTACTGATATGACTAGAGTCCTCATCTCGTGTGAGTGGTCATGATTTTATACATATTTTTCAAAATTACAATTAATTTATTTAGTACAACATTTTTTATGGGGGAAAAATTACTGAGTGCACCTGTAAGATCAGTGTCCTGGTATTTTGAAAGGTCCTCAGATCGTTATGAATATGAAACACTAACCATAATTTAATTCCCTGGATGATAATTAAGATCCTCCAGCTCTATTCATAGGAAGGCTGACACCATCTCAAGGTGTTGTTAGAGGCTGTGTTTTCACACTGTTCTGTCACAGCTCATGTATCCTCAGATCATGATTAAGTGTACGATTTGGGAGGATGCATCTTTTTCTAGATTAGGCTAAATGGGTTTCTCTTACCAGATGTGTTAATGGAGGACACTTCTAACACGTCCTCTGCTCAAAGGTATATGAGTCAGCTCCATATGCTGCGCTATTCCAAAATATGTTTCATCTGTAGAACACAGCTGGAGATGTTAGGCAGAATGTTAGCTTTAGTCACCATTCACTTTCACTGCATCTTTTTTCATTAAAATTTAAAGTGAATGGGCACTAAGGCTAACTTAAACCCTAACATATCCTTTCGTATTCCATATTTAGTGTCAAATTATAAAACAGCATAACATGTATCCTATGTGGAGATTGCAGTCTATCGAAGGAAAATGCGTTGTAACAAGCTCAGTGAAAACATAAATTCAAGATGGTGGAGAAAGTGGAAGAAATGTTAATTTAAGTATTTTATTCAATAACAAAAAGTGTAATAGAGATAGTTAAGTGTAATACTAAATAGTTTACCCAATATATGGGTGTTCTGCATACTTTTACAGTAGGTTTATTAAAACATTACACTGTTAGCTTAGCAATATGCTAACATCAAACTCTATTAAGATCAATTGTAAGTTGAGTCTGCTGTGTGGTGTGCAAATTTTGTGCCGTACAGAGATGCTGCCTATGTAGAACGGTCCAAATCTGTCCCTTATCAGGTTTTAGTATAAGGATGATGCCTAAGAAGGCAGCTGTCTGTGTAGTGTCTAGGCAGTGAGGAAGGTCACAAATATTTTTAACAAAGCTAGTGTGTGTGTGCGCAGGCTGTCCTATTCCAGATCTTTTATTAGTTTGAGCAATCTAATTTCAAATTGCATGGACACTTTATTTAATTTTATTAGTACAATGGATCCTGCCCAAAGAGAGAGAATAAAGATGTGTGAATACAGAAGCTCAGGACCCAAATGCAGAGCTAAAATAAATAAATGTATTAATACACTACAAAAAGGGCAAAAATCAAACTGAAACTCCCACAAGGGGGAAAAACAAACATAAACAATCCCATAGGGATAAAACCAAAAAAGGAAGTAACCCAGGCTGGGGAAGAAGTTAAATGGGGGACAGGACTGACCGGAATGAACAGGAACAAGGTAAGGGAACAGGACCGATAAGGAATGACCGAAAACATATACAGAACCAACTAGATCACAAGACGAACTGGCACTGGACAGAACACACAAGGAGACTAAAATAGGGAGAGAAATCAAACATGATAACAGGAGAGAGGTGAGGCAAATTAAGAAATAATAGGCAAACAAGGAGGTGGGGTATGACGTAATACAGAGAGACGTGCGGCGATACAGAAACAAAACAAAGCCACGTGCTGTCACTAGACAATAAAACACCCGAATGGTATAAGCACACACTGCAAAGACAATAAGGCAATATACGCCTATATTATAATGTCAAACGATGCCATGTATTCTCACATTAAACGAAACCTGAGCGTACATTGCGAGGCACACAACAGGCGACAATGTCAAGGTGTGTCTTTCTAATATAAGAAAAAACTTGAGTGAGATTTGAGACCTCTGGTTCTGGTCCTCTATCTCATAGTCCAAACATATTGATGTGATGTGTATATATCAACAGAGGTTATTAATGAAATTAACGATGTGGAGAGAGTTTTCTGAAAGCATACATGCAATGTATATCCTCTGTTGCACCCCCTATGATCAGACTTGGAAACAAGGGTTGAGTAAACATTCTGGCAAAATTAACTTGACATGGCATGCTGACACACACACACACACACACACACCCACACACTTTCCTTTCTGTATCCCTCCATCTCTTCACACACACACAGTCACACACTCCCTCTGCTTCATTAATTAGATCAAACTTCCTTACAGAAATACACATTGTGTCTCTATAGTCATGTTTTTAGAATATACGGGCAAACATATCTTAGCTTGAATTGTTAGTTGATGACACACATTTGCTGCTTGTTTGCTTTATCAGCATTATTCTACACGTTATGCAGGAGTGTAGATGTATATAGCTTTTTCCAGCGTCAGTGCAATACAATATATTAATGATGGTTTAACCTTGTATGTGTACATACTACATATGGATTTGCAATATGTCTGTAAATGGGAGTTACGTTTCCTCATGAAACCTGTTTAATTGCACAAAATTGCTGCATTTTCCACTTTTACTACATCTTTTACTGACATAAGCAACGGCTTTTTGTGTTTTTATATATATCGCTACCATTGACATGGCACACCTAAATGTCATTAGGATCAACATGAAATGCCATTCGCAACCCATTTTACTTTCATAATGTGACTTATTTCCAAAATTATATTCAACCCAAAAAAGAAGTGGGGTATTGATTTGATCCATTGAGGATTGATTAGATTGTTATAAGTGGACATATCTTGATTTAATATTGATTTGGCTCTGCAATGTTATTGGCCAGAAATTACCTTGTTTTTTTGTAGATTACAACCAGTTCTACAAGCTATCACTAGCTAAAAAATGCCAGGGCACATTGCCAAATTTTGTTTTAGGTTTGTTTGTTAAATCAAGACAATATATTTTCAATACCCACGTCACAAAGTCCTTCAAGCAAGCAGAGTGGAGTAATTACATCAGCTCCTGCAGAATTTTGTGAGTTATAACGTTGAGAGTGTCCTTACCCATTAAAGTAACAGCTTTGTTTATACACACACACACACACACATATATCCAGAGCTATTTAGCACCACAAATGCAAAAAATTCTGGAGGATACAAATATTTGAGGGGCTGGGGAGAAAAGAAATGAGTGAGTCTGCAATTATTTCATAGAAAATAATGAAAAAGGGGTCCCTCCAAATACTGAGGTCATGTGACTTTGGATAAAAACTCTCAACATGATCACACAGGAAGTCGGCATGCTTTATCTGAAAGTGCTGGTACCCTAGGGTTATCAACAGTTTGCTGAATCACTGACATGCGACATTTCTGCATCGGTTTCAGTGCATTTACCTTCCCATGTGGCTCGACCGGCAGTGCATTGCATCAGCAGTGTGAGAGACTCAAGTTCGTGTCCACATTGAACCAGGAAGTAATCGCATACAAGGACGAGTGTGATTCAGAGGTTGCACTTATCCCCCTAACATTTACATTTTACACCAAAAATTGTTAGGTTTAGGTTTAGGTTTGGGTTGGTTGGTAGAGTCCATAAAATATGAATTCCTCTTCACTGAATTACATCCTGTACGACTGAAAGGAACTCACTTCTCAACTAGCTTTTGTCAACCTTTCCAGGACATAAATTGAGCGCACACGTGCCTATATGCCTGTGACACGCGCCCAAAGGAAGGGACGGAAACAAGTCTCTGCTTAAGGGGTAAGCTTTTATTTTTCTATAACACTCTCTGGTTCTGGGTTTTTTTTCTTGGACGGGTTGTCGCTCCCATGCTCCGTCACTGCTGCCCTTTTATGCCGCTCCCCTCATGTTACTGAAATTAGAGACAGGTGTTAGTCATCATTTTAGCTCAGGTGTGAGCGCCCTTACCGCTTTTCTCTCCCGGACGGGCGCTTGACCACGCCCCCGCTGCCACAATGCCATACAACACTTAACACTTTGGCCACTGAGGGCATTGTTTTACATTTCTGTAAACATATACTGATTTTTGCTAAGAAAAATTGACCAACTCTTTCTGATTTCATTGTGAGATCAGGCTGAAAATCTGGCATCAAGTCACTTTATATAAAAGTAAAATCAAATTTGAGAATGCAGCTGATCTTTTCAATGTTGCTTTTAGTGACGAACACTTCCAGAAATTTGAGGCCAATACCATTCACTGATTAATTTAACACTGTGTTTGTCTGATACCGTTCCGATCATCAACATTACATTTTTAAATTGCCCCTTGCCTTATATTTACAAGTTATGTGCCACAGTTATATGTTTATGCCCACTCTGTAAAATTGCATTCAATTTACATTAATAGTGAAATGCAAACATTTATTTGAATTGAAAATGCCCAGTATGCCAGATTACCAGTCCAGCCCTGTCTGAAAGTGTAAATTAAGGAATGCTTGGAATTGCTAATAATTCCAGTGGCTGCGATATCATGCTTCGAGAGCTGAGCAAGTGCATATTCATTAGAGTTGCAGTGTACGTGTGATTTTGTGCATGCTGTAATGAAAAAAAAGATTGGCCCTGAAACAAAGCACAATGTGAAATTCGACATTCACAGATTTAAGATATATATCGGCCGATCGATTGGTGCATCCCTAGTTATTTTGCAAGTTCTACAAGCTTTAAAGTTAAAGATAAAAGCAATAATTTAAAGAAAGCATATAAATGTATTATTTGGGCAAACTAGTCTCATAGAATGAACATACTATAACTACATGTTTGCAAACTTTTTTATTTGCTGCGTTCTACATTTTGCTGCAGTTTCCAGGTGAAATTAATACTAAAGGTGCTACAACAACAGTGCATTTTCACACAAATCACAAGTACAATGGCTGATTTTGGCTTTATACACAATTATTTTTCTCTATTACTCACACAGTGCTATGTTATGACATAAACACTTTTAATTTAATGGATCATTTAAAAATCTATACATTTTAGGCAGATGCAATTTGCACCATGGTGCAAATAATTGTATCATGGCCGTAGCCAGCTATGAGGTCACCGAGGTCTGGACGTAAAAAATACGTAAGCTACTCCTGTGATTAACATGATCTTCCTAATATCACAGTTAAACTCTGGATACTATGCACGAACAATGGCGAATTGTCATAAAGGCAAATACAAAGCAAAATTTAGCAAAAAAGCTTTAAAGTCTGGACACTCATGAATTAAGAATGAAGTTATGATTTTTTCTCCTTTGTAAATATGTTTAGTTCTAATGAACTTTAATTGAAAAAGGTGAATTAAAGCTAGCTATAACTCTTTGTTCATATAATCTTTGACTAACAGTGACACCTAGTGGTGTGGATGCAGCATCATTCAAAATCAGCAGTTTTCAGTTACAGATGCCCTTGTAGAAATTCACTATTTACAACCAACCATGATAATTTACTCCACCGTTAAAAATAACAAGCTTCTAATTCTATTCAAAACAAGCTTATATCATGTCCTGTTTTTTGTTTTTGTTTTTTTGTTAAATATGCAATGCGTGAAGACAACAAAAAACTATAGAATGAAAGCATTTAAGCACATGCAAAGCGAAGAAAAAGAAATCGTTAATGAAGTAGACTTACGTAGTTAACATACAGGATGAATATAAACACTCGGAATATAATAGTCATCATGTTTATATTGTATCTCATGTTTTTGTTGAGAAAAACAAGCATATCCACATGCTCAGTAAACTTTACTCATTTATACACACCAGTTTAAATGATTACCTCCCTTACCTCAGCTAGCAAAGTCTTTCTCGGATGCCATATTTGTTGTTTACAGAAGCATTGCAGGGATTACGTTGCTACAGGGACGCTGCTTTCTGACGAGCTGCCCATATACGAGAGTAAAGTGTACACCACTTATCCTGTACATTTAAACAGGAACCCAGCTTTCTCATAGTAAGCCACATTCTCACAATAGCCCGCTTTTTTGGTTTCCATCTGAATGTACTGACAGAACCGTTTGCTCAACAAATGTGATCAACTTGTGTCCACACTCAACAGCACCACCTAGTGCATTCTGTTATAACTGCCATTTTTAGTTTGTGTGTTCAGGATTTTACATGCATCTCACTGTATATATGGCCAGCAAAGTAAAGCTTTGCGAAATTCTAATAGTATTTTTACTATTCGAATAATTATTGCACATCCCTAACCTGAACAATGGAAAATGCATGTCAATGGCAAAAATGTCAGAGCATGAAACCAGGTGAGGGGTGAAACAAGCCCAGAGTCTTTATTCACATATTATCCACACTAAATATTATGAGACAAGAACAAAAAATGCCAGCCCAAAGAGTTTGCCATAAAAATTTGATCTTTAGGGAAGTAGGCTACACCTGGCCACAGCAGGACTGAAAAGTGTGAAGTATAGTATAAAAATGATTTTAATGGTATCTGATCATTTTTGTTTTTATTCTATACTGTTGTATTTTAATTGATGGCCATTATTAACAGTATTGGTGTTACTATTTATTAAATGTATTAAATACATTTAATATATTTAATTAAACACATACAATTGATTTAATTTATACATTAAATAATAAATGTCATTAGTGTAATTTATTTATTAATATTATTTCTTTGATAGTAACATTAAAAAAAATATATTGCCTCATTAAGTAGCTTCAATGTAGCTACCTACTTTTTCATAGTAGCTTGTAGTGTTGCTAAATACTTTTTCAAAAGAGTAGCTTGACTGTAGCTTAACCACTTAAAATTATGAGCAGCTTGTAGCTTGTCAAACTACAGTTACAAAGTAGCTTCCCCAACACTGTCAGATTGTATTTGCACCACAGCCCTGCTGCAAATAATGGTAGATACTAATTGCACCCTTATTTAAATACTAACAAACAGAATGGACATCACTACAGTGTGTTTATTGTATTTATTTAGAGTCCCACAGACACAATACATTAACCTCATCAAACCCCTCTCTGCACTCTCCGACATTCACTGTGACCAAATCACTGTGATGAAACCAAAACTGATATTCATTTTATCTATTATTTTAAGTGGTATTAAAGGAAATAAGTGGAAACAAGAAATCAATTTCACTTGGAAACTGCAGCAAAATGTGTAAGAAGTAGGCTACTTAATTTAGTTTTTCAAAAATATTGCCACGGTAATGTAACTTTCATGAGTTCAGGCTGTATTTGGGCCGTAATGTGTTGGAAAATAGCAAAACATTTTCTAGAGATGTTTTGCCATTTCAAAAATAGATCCTGTTAACACAACTAACAAAGTTTAGTGAAGAGGCCGTTTGCACAGAATTTTCATCTGCCTGCTCTGAATTTTAATTGCTGTCTGTTGGTGCCTTTGTCTAGCAGTTTTACTGCCACTTGTAGACAAAAACTGTCAAGTTTAAAATAACTTAATATTTAAATGCGCTGTATTTTGTAATGCAAGAACTTGTTCAGTTGGCTGGTCTAAGCTCACCCAGCCTGATCAGTAGCCTGGTTTTAGAGCACTTACTTTTATTAATTTTTTATCTGGTCAGGCAGCATGATGTTGTTTTTTTCAGCATGGTTTTGATCTACTGTACATAGTGGCAAAGATCTCTATCTCCTGTGTCATTCATCTGTGCTCTCTTTTCAAAGATACACACACAAGGGTTTCCACAGACAGGACTATACTGTAGCATCAGGCCAATAATTCCACAGAGATGATGGAAAGCTCCTTATATGCAGCTGCATCGTTAGCTCCCACTTCCCCGACTGGGGTAATGCATTGCATGGCAACCTTGCAAACACAAAATTGAGTTTTATTGCTAATAAAAGCTCTGGGAAAAAAGGGGGGAGACAGTTAGTCAATGCAAGAGAAAAAACGAACATCATTTTAATGGCAGCGTGATGGCTCATTTGCCGTATAATTAAGGGCGGATCTCGCAGAGAAGCTCCTATCAGACTGAATATACAAAGAAAGGGCCCTATGTACTGTATAGATAATGGGGAGGGGCTAAGAGGGACATAAAGGTAGTCCCGTAATTCCCGTGATTGAAGAGGAAACTACTGGCAGAACAAGTCTGTGTTCGGAATAGAAAACTAGCTTAATTAATAAATGCTGAGCAGTTTATGATGGGTATTGCATACTACTTTAGTATGTTTAGTATGTTGTAACAGAGAAACAGAATGCATTTTAAACAGTAGTATGTCACACTGTTGTCACATGACTTCATTGTTGAATGTCTAATTTCACAAGTGGTGTCCAGTTATCATTTTGGAAATTAATATGTTTATTTTCTGTTTTAATCTATAAAAAAATGGACATCTAAAAGAATGTCATGTTGCTCACATTGCATTTTGAGGTATGCCCAGTTTGCTCTGTTGTATAGCCTGCTGCATATTTTGAGAAATGCAGTAGGTCATCTGGGTATTGCATTTGCATACAGAAAATTTGCATGTATTTGTACTGCAGAAATAGTAACCGTATGGGGGTAAGCTACTCTAAATTTAGACCAAATGTATCTTGCTACATATCTGGTTTTAAATTAGCTTAGTAAGACTTTGTTAATTTGGTAATATCTTTGAAATATTTGGTTAAACTGTAGAATAAGATTGCATAGGATGTTAACATTTGTTAATGAAGTAGTTAACATGAACAACCAATGAACAATTATTTTACAGAATTTAATAACCTTTTGAACGTTGAATGTATTAACATTGCTTAATACATTTTGAACTAAAATAAAAAAAATACGGAACAAAAATTCTACAGCATTTATCTTGGTTAATGTACATTTTCACATATTCTAATATGGTTTTAATTTAAAATTTGAATACACCCGGTCAGTTATTCCGTATTACCAAACTCTACCTGTTCGTACCTGACAAAACACGGGACGAAACCGGCTATACCTGGAGATTGTTAAATCTCACAAAGTATTGGGGGTAGCCCTGCCTGCTGCTCTGCAGATGTTTGCTTGAGAGGTGTCATAGGCCAGTGCCCACGAGGACGCCACACTCCTATTAGATTGTGCTCATATTCCTAAAGGGGTGGGCACGGCCTGGGCCTGGTATGCCAGAGTGATGGCATCCACGATCCAGTGGGCAAGCCTCTTTTTGGAGACAGTTTTCCCTTTCCGCTGTCCGCCAAAGCAGACAAAGAGCTGCTCAGAGCGTCAAAACCTCTACATGCGATCCAAGTAAGTGCACAAAGCACATACTGGATACAGCAATGACAGGTTTGGGTCTGCCTCCTCCCAGGTCAGGGCTTGCAGGCTCACCACCTGATCCCTGAAGGGGGTCTTGGAAACCTTGGGCACATAGCCCAGCCAGCCGCCCATCCAGCCTCTTCTGCAGGAAGGAAAGCACTGACCCGACTGCACTTCTCTGGGGGTCTTCGGCTCGGAAAGAACACCAATTTGCGAACAAGTGCAACTTCAGGGCATAAATCTGCCTCATAGAGGGAGCTCTGGTCTGAGTGATCATGTCTACCACTGCAGGTCTTCCACATCACATCCAAGGGCCAGACGTGGAGGTTCCAGAGGTCTGGGCATGGGTGCCAGATGGTAACCCCATCTCTGAGAAAGAAGGTCCTTCATTAGGGGAATCTGCTAGGGAGGTGGTGTCGCGAGGAGCACGCGGTCCGAGAACCAAATCCGAGAAGCAAACAGGTCGACCTGTGCTTTGCCGAATCAACTCCTAATCAGCTGGACCACCTGGGGGTGGAGTCTCCACTCTCCACTGAGCATCACCTACCACGACATCATGTCTGGTGTAGCGACCTCAGCCACCGCTGACTCCAAAGGAGGAGATGCCGGACATGTTGCGACATGTGAGGAGAGAGTACGCTGCCTTGGTAATTTATGTACACTACTACTGTCGCTGTGTTGTCTGACAGGGTTGCCACATAAACTCGCCCAGCAGAGGCTATTGCTGTTGATCCGGGGCAAGCATGTGTTGGTCCGGATCAACAGCAATAGCCTCTGCAGGGCGAGCAGTACAGCCAGCAACTCTAGGCAGTTGATGTGTCAACCCAGTCGCGGTCCTGTCCAGGAACCAGCAGCTGTGTGCCCATTGCATATGGTGCCCCAGCCCAACTTGGAGGCATCTGTGGTGAGGCCGTTGGCGGCGGAGAGATAACGACCACGTCCAGGAATCACACAAAGACGGAAAGGCATCTTTATAAAGACACGTCTTTAAAAAGACGTTCAACGTCAATGTGTGTGCTCTAATAGATGAAATATATTCTTTAGCAGGAATATACAGTCTTTTAGCGCTGTCGAAGCACCCAGTGGCGAAATCTGCTCTCGTCGTGCAGAACGAGAGAAAGCCACTGGAAATGCGCCGTATATCCAACAGCATACGCTTCTTAAGAGGTGAATGAAACAGCAGTAGTATTCAGCTCGCTGCTAGTACAACCACTCGGCTCTGAAGAATAAATCTGAATGAGAGTGGGCGTTCCTTCTCCTTTTATACCCGTATTTCCGGGGGAGTGGCATGCAAATTCCACTCGCCAATTCTCATTGGCCTTTTCTCAAAAGAATAGAGCTGTACAGGGCTATTTGGGATTCCCAATACGATCTAATCCTTGTGGTGCCATAGTGACTCAATTTGGTTGGTGGAGGACGAATCTCAGTTACCTCAGAATCTGACACAGTCAGCCCGTATCATATCACGTGGCTTGAGCCGTGAAGGCATTTGGAAGCTTCACGCTATTCTCCATGGCATCCATGCACAACTCGCCACACAAACCACATTATAGCGACCACAAGGAAGTTACCCTATGTGACTCTACCCTCCCTAGCATCCGGGCCAATTTGGTTGCTTTGGAGACCTCTGCACGTCCTGGATTCAAGCTTGTGACTCCAGGGGTGGTAGTCAGCATCTTTACCCATCAACCCCCCTCCCACACACACACACACACACACACACACACACACACACACACACACACACACACTCATTTAAGTATTCCAGAAACTGAATTATACTATAAAAGCACTTTAAATGTTAAATGAAAATCTCTTAATGCTGTCCAATATAGAGTTAGAAGCAACTGCAAATCCTCTGAGCGTGCCAACACATGGGAGCTAAATTTTAAAATGATGAGACACTACCTGACAAGTCCATGTCTGACGATGAAATATTTAGCAGTTGTGTGCAACCACAGGCCTAAAGCCATCCAAACACACTTTTTGTGAGGCATGCAATGAATACATGCTTCTGCTTCTTTAAGACATTTCCACATATTTTATGTGAATGACAGAGTAGATTTATTGAATGCTTATTGAATAGTTAAGGGTGTCAGTAAATAGATTAATATGAAATGAAGACCTATTATACAATCCACATCCACAACTTATAGGTGAAGTGTATATTTTCTGTGCCTCTAGCAGCACTGCACAGAATTGTAAAAAGTAATGACTATGTTTGGCTGGTCAGGATGCTCAAAGAAACACATCAGTGTTTGATAGCACCACAGAGCCACAGTATTTCAATCTTTCAGGGGAATCATTATACTTTGTTGTATATTAATCTCTGCTTACAGTTGTTGTTCTATATTAAGCTGAGATAGACAAAATTATTTTAACATTCAGAACAATTACATAACCTTAAGCCCCTTTTGACTCTAATAAACCTTAATTTGGTAAGAAAGGTGATTTTGTGGAGATCTGAAAGTTTCAGATGTACAGTATAATGGATGTATATTTTCTCTATATATTTCTATCAATCCTAGGGATGGGAATCGATTCCAAAAATAATTCCTACCTTTCTGGATTCCAACATCCCTAATCATACAAGATAACTATCAGCTAGTAGTCAATTTGGTTTCCCTGCATTTACTTTGAATCAATGATACTTCTCTTAAATTTCAAGAATCTTGTGATATTTTCATGCTATTTCTGTGTATTTATGTCAAGATTTTCATTTAAAATATATAAGAGCAGAAAAGCTTACATGGTCATGGAAATGGAAAAAAATATTGTTCACTTTTAGTTCCTGATACCTAATGCATTTACTACTCTTAAAGAAATATTTCAGGTTCAATATAAATTAAGCTCAGTCCAAAGCATAATATTGAAAAAAAGCAAAAATCTGGGTTACAATTGAGGCACATACAATGGAAGTGAAAGTGGTCAATCTGTAAATGTTCAAATGCCCTGTTTCAAAAGTATAGCCAAAAGATGTAAACAATATGCATGATATAGTATATCCATATACATGATTTTAGATTGATAAATTCGCTTACCAACCTTTTATGTGTTATATTACAATTTACAACTTCGTTGCTATGATGGCATTGTTATAAACCCTTTTATCCCAGTAACAACAATTTAAACAACTTTACAGCTCAAATAATACATGAGTTTTAACATAAGAATTAATTTAAGTACTTTTATAAAATAATAACCTTTACATTTCTGCTTTTGAACCTCAAAAATGTGGCCACATTCACTTCCATTGTAAATGCCTTACTGTATCTTCGAAGAGGGAAGAGTCTAAATAAATTTTTGTGTTAATCAACATTATGCCACAAAATGCTGTCATCTAAGTTTAACATTTAACATTTATGCATTTGGCAGAAGCTTTTATCCAAAGTGACTTACAGTGCACTTATTACAGGGACAATCCCCCCCGGAGCAACCTGGAGTTAAGTGCCTTGCTCAAGGACACAATGGTGATGGCTGTGGGGATTGAACCAGCAACCTTCTGATTAACAGTTATGCGCTTTAGCCCACTACACCACCACTACTTCATGAGTAAATTGTATTAAACCTGCAATAGGCCCATTCAAACAAATAGGACCTTATTGTAGTGTTATTCATTGGTGTTACCAATAAAATCTTAAAATTCATGGAAATGTCAAAGTGAAATTTCTATAGAGGGAATATAAACTTTTTTAGTTTTGGTTTACTCTAAAATATTTATTTGGCTAAATATCTTTTTGGATCTTTTTTTTTTTAATCTTTATTGGAGACATTTTTTCACCAATAACTATAATAACTAAATTCATCAATTCCAAGTACTGCTACCTGACACACAAAGGAAAAACCATCCCAGCAATATCTATGAAACGATCCAATCATTAGCAGTCACTTATTAATGGACAAGTTATGAAAATGCATTATTCGAAAGCAGTGGGACCCCTGTCTCCCAAAATGCAAGGTTATCTGAACTGTGTCACATGACATGAGCCAGCAAACATGACATTCCAAGCAAAGTCATGCAGAAGTCATACACTTTACCTCCTCATTGATCATTGACCATACAAACTGGGAAACTGGGACTCTTCAGTCAGAATATGGATTATCTGTTTGCATGAGCTGTATAATATATTCAATATGTTAAAAACTGACAGAATGATACAAAGCCTGCATCCTGTAAAGAAATGGCTTTGTTGTGTACATAGTCAATTTTTGGTCAACTCTTATGCATGCTATTTTTAAAATGGCAGAGCATTGCAGAAGTGCTTTGGTCACATATTTACACAGTGTGGTTTTTGAGCATGTAGAACAACAGAAAAGAAACTAACAGGGAGTTAGTAGAGATGAATTGTGTCCTGTGACAGTTTAATTTATTAGCAAACATGTCAAACATTATTGCTTGTTTCAGAAGGATATTTGTACTTTAATTCACCAAATGGCATTCAGCTGATCACAAAGTATAGTCAGAACATTACTGATGTAAAAAACAGCACCATCACTGTTTGAAAAAAGTCATTTTTGATCAAATCTAGACAGGCCCCATTTCAAACAGCCATCACTCCAACATCACTTCACGCCCAAAGCCATTTGTTTTGAGAATAATGGCTGGCTGATGAATTTATTGGCTGGCTAGCCGGGTCAGCCAAAACCTAAATGGCTGCTGCAGCCGCCAAACTTTTCATAGCTGCAAATGGCTGAAGCTGCCACTTCATGTCTACAGATGTCTGTTATACAGATTTACTAGATCTGTATCTAGCAATGCATGCATTTCCAAGCAATGCATGGCTTACACTATATTTCTACAAAATGCAATACAATGTAATAAAGAAAACATCAGATTTTACTTTCACAACGTATGTACATATTTATTTTGTAGTCTGTATGCTACTAAACATTTTCAAATAGCCTACAATGTGTTGTGTTTAGGCTAAATGTATGTAGGCTAAATTGTATACAATAACTTGGCATTATCATGGATGAAGATTATCATATTACACCTTGATTAAGAACGCAAACTTTTGTTGAATTTTATGAGAAATCTACAGACGCAAACAGATGAAGAGTAGTAAAATAAAGACCTAAATGTGTATTTCGGACTTTTTTTCACCACAAGTCTGAAAGAAGACATGTTATTGAAGACAAATATCCAAAAATCTCAAAATTGACCAGTAAAAAAAAAACGATGTTTTTGCCTGCCGTGTCTCGCCTTAATATAAACACACACTGTTATCAGTATTATTTTGGACAAAGTTTTGCACATTTCACTTCAGTGTACACTGAAGCATGCGTCGTGAATTAGCAATGTGGAAACGGTGGTTTGTTACTGCAGTAATATCACGTTCAGTGCTATAAATCTCTCCGTTCCAGAATATTTGGTTCATAACATCAATCTTTGATTCAGGTGTTTGTGCAACCGTGCCCTGAAGATTTAACAAAAGTCTGGGTAGGCCTAAGTTAAAAAAAAAGGAAGTAGGAATTAGGAAAGTATGTGAGAAGTGAGATCAAAATTACGTTGCTTGCTTCTTTCCGCCATTTCACCTCAGTGCGAGAAAAAAATGCATCGCTTCTTCTGTACGGAAAACGAGCAATTTTAATTGGTCATTAATTCACTGTGAGTCTGTGTATCGTAGCAACGAGCACAAGACTGTGCTGTTATGAATCCAGTGGGAAAATAGATCTCGTGTATTGTTTATATATTTCGTGTGTGTATGTCTCTATGTGATAGAATTATTATTTGATGCAAATAATTCTAGCCGGCTCAGCCAAACTTTATCAGATGGCGGCTCAATTTGGCTTACGAAATTATTGGCTGGCGGCGGCTGAAATTCTAAATGTCGCAAATGGCGGCGCCTGGCGGCGGCTTCGGGGTCTACTCCAACACCTTATCCTTGAGTAATCATGCTAAATTGCTAATTTGGTACTAGAAAATCAATTGCCATCATATCAAAAACTGATGAAAGCTATTTGGCTCGTTAAATGAAGCTAAACATTGTCTTTGTGTTTGTTTTTGAGTTGCCATAGTATGCAATAGACTGACATGTCTTAAGGTCAATATTAGGTTAAAAAAATAAAAAATATTCATCTATTTATCTAGAAACTCATCTGTCAATCATTGTTTTGAAGAATGAAGGCTATACAATGCTTGAAAGACAAAGGACAACTGACTCTAACAAGGACAGAAAGAGATGTGGAAGACCAGATGTACAACTAAACAAGAGGATAAGTACATCAGAGTCTCTAGTGTGTGAAATAGACGTCTCACATGTCCTCTGCTGACAGCTTCATTGAATTCTACCCGCTCAACACCAGTTTCATGTACAACAGTAAAGAGAAGACTCAGGGGTGCAGGACTTATGGGACGAACTGCAAAGAAAAAGCCACTTTTGAAACAGAAAATCAAAAAGAAAAGGTTAGAGTGGGCAAAGAAATACATACATTGAATAACAGATAATTGGAAAAGAGTGTTATGGATCGTAACCCCATTGAGCTTTTGTGGGATCAGCTGCCAGACTGTAAGGTGTGTGAGAAGTGCCCGAAAAGACAGACACATCTATGGGAAGTGCTACAGGAAGTGTGGGGTGAAATGTCACCTGAGTATCTGGACAAACTGACAGCTAGAAAGCCAAGGATCTGCAAAGCTGTCATTGCTGCACGTGGATGAAGTTCTGATTTTTTTTTTTTCAAATTGTATTAGTAATTTTACATGTTTTTAATGTCCTGACTATATATTGTGATCAGTTGAATGCCATTTTGGTTAATAAAAGTACCAATTTCTTTCCATAAAAGCAAAATCTGTACATTATTCCAAACTTTAGGCTGCCAGATTAAATTGGGAAAAGGCCCAAACACTGTATACTGTATACCTGTGCATAATGTGCATGCTCTTTTACATTATTTGATTATCATTTGATGAGTTACTGCCACCATGATAACTAGAGAATGTACACAAACACTAAAATGCTGCATCCAAATATGTGCATCCCAGCTGAATTTTTCTTTATAAAAAATGTTATCGAGCCTAAGCTGGTATGCTAGTTTTAGCTGGTCTCCCAGCCTGGTCAGTTTGGGGCACAAAAATCATTTGAAAACAAGCTTTACCAGGCTGGGATGTTTCAAGTTTTTTTTTTTTTTTTCTGGAGCCAAGCATAGTAGAGTTGCATAACAGTTGCTTTTTGGGAAACTATCAAATCTAAATCAAAAAGAAATCTCACTTTATACAGTGTTGAGGCTGTGAAGTTGTGTCATATCATCTAACCTGCTGTTGACCACAAAGAGAACCAGCACGACCACTCCTGGCCAATCACACTCATCACAAGAGCTCAATATTGAGAGTTGACAGCTCCACTGGTCCTTTAAGCAATTTTTTTTTTTTTTACAACAAGTTCATCAAATTTTGATATCTTCAGAATATCATATCTTCTTGTGTTAGCTTGGTTGCTAAAGGTGAAAACAGAGACTGAAGTCTCAGTGCTATGGCAAATTAATACTCCAGTACCACTTGAATAGAAGGTTTTAAATGGAAAAATGTTCACAATGTTTTGTGATTAAGTATAATAAAGCACAACAGTCTGGATAGCATTAATATTTCAACAATATTTGTATATCCATTATTGTTTTGAATTTGATTATGCCTTTCGAAATGCAGTTCATGCCCTCTGTCACTGTCTGCGTTCTTCAAGGACTCTTATTTTGAAGTTTTCACCTGCAACTTTTCCCAGAATTCACTGCCTTATCACTTCCATCTGCTCATTGTCATCTTCACCATTCCTTCCATTCCATCATTAGTGTTCTGTGTATAAATACCCTCTAGTTTTGTTCAGTGATTTGTCAGTCCTTGAGGTGTTGAGTAAATGCAGTGTATTGCTAAAGTGTGTACTTGTTTTGTTATCTTGTGAATTTAGAGTCATTGTTTGTTCTACTGCAGTGTTTGTTCCACTCCAGCATTATAATTAAAGGATTTAAACATGCTACTCCGGCGTCTCTTCCACTCCTAGACACCAACATTACACCTTCATTAAAGACGTTAATTAAATCCTCTTGTATCTTTTGTCTTTTTGTCTGATTTTCAAATGCTTCTTTATTTCAAATCTAAGTTTGCAATGTTGTGGTTTACCTCAAAAGCTGGTTGGTTTGGTTCACAAATTTACTCTTCTATGAAGGATTTTATTAAATCACTATTGGGGGTGGGGACAGTACTTCCGGAACCAAAACAGCTGAAAAAAGTGGGCGGGCACTGTTGTACTCTATACTAGTAAAGTAAATATATTGGTTTGAAAAGTTTTAAAGGGGGGTTATCATGCCTTGAATGCACTGAAAGTCATTTGAATAAAAATGTTTGTCAAATACATAAATGTAAATGTAGCCAAGCATAAGAGATTAAATTCACATTTAAAAGTCTTAAAGGTACAGAAGCAACAACCCGTTTAATTTGATGGGTTAGTCGTGTAAAACTAAATTACAACAGTTAATGGTGCAATACTTTGACTACCATTATAAATGGATTTCAGGGGGAAATAAAAATCTACAGAAGTATAGAATATGGCCTTTCTCAGAGGTTTAACAATTCTGTCTCAAAGTGCTTTACTATATTCACTTTTGGTTAAGAGCAAAGAGTTAAGCCAGTGTTTCCAAGCCAGTGTTTCCCAACCACTGTGGCACCGTGGTACCCTAGTGTGAAAATTATCAGATTCCAATTTATCAGATTCCAGAGACCATTTTTCCTAACAGTGCGATTAAATTTTGCATGAGGTCGCACTGGTGCGAATACAAAGTTGGCTGACTCTCTGATTGTGCTCTGTTGTTTTTTGTTCCGTATGAGAATAATCAAATGGCAAATGTTCAAAACGTTAAATAGAAACAGCTTTACCCGGAACAGTCAGCGCTGCTCAATGGACAGATCTGCGCAGAGACGTGCATTGACACGTGGACCGGTCTCGAGCACTCAGCCACGCAGATCATCATAAACAGAGCAGAGAGAAGCAAGGTCTGGGTCATGAATTTGGCATTGATTATTTCCTCTATACCTCTATGAAAGACTATAATGTGTCCATGATTAAACCAGTTTAAATTTGCATTAAACGGTCCCAACATTCTAAACAGCATTGAAAAGTAATAAAGAGAAAATCTGCACAATGAACAGACAGAAATTGCAAGGTTTCAATCCACAAATAACAAATATTACAAATTATAATTATATATACCATGAACTTATATCAATATAATATTGAGAGAATACAAATTTCTGGATGTGTTTTTCTTACGAAAAAATCCATAATTAGTTTTATGGTTACTGGTAATTATGGTTTTACTTTTAATTTTGGTTACTATGATCTTATTGCAAATACCACAGTTAAAACAATGGATACAATGGAACTTTCCTTCTGTTTAAAAACGTTTCTAATGATTGTAGAAAAAGGCTTTGTTTGTCTTCAGATGACTGTATTTTAATCATCAAGATCCTGATAAAAAGAAAGACCGGTGCGGCCAACTCAAGTGCCGCTGCGACCATTTGTAGAATATAACACCAGTGCTACCACTCTTAAATGTTAGTCAGGAGCCATATAAATAAATAGATAAATAAAAAATTATTTGCTGTGGCATTGCAAGAAGTAATTTTGCAAGAACAAATCTAAAAATAAGAAAAGATGCAAATGTGTTGTTTTATTCATTACCCAATTAGCACTCTTGCCACCTGTGATCTCATTATACCGTAACCTACATGACTTGCATTTATTGCATAGCCGAATTTCAAACATTATGTGTAAACACGCAACTAAAATGAACAGAAAACATGGAAGTTCTTGAAAAGGAAAACTATCAACGATGGTTATGTGGGACAGTGGGATAGAGGTGTGCCATGGGATTAGATGAATTGTAAAAAGTATGCCATGGCAGAAAATAGGTTGGGAAACACGGAGTTAAGCTGTCTTTTTTTTTTTTTATATATAATTATATTAACAAAGAAAACTCAGCCAAGGCATAAATGAAACACAGGGACAGGAATTATTTGGTAAACTGTCCAGAATGGTTACTAATTCCTTTATAATGCACTAAGAAATAAAATGCACACACAATTTATTCAAATTAGGACCAACAAGCAAACAATTCATCTTCATTTGTCCATACTACACTTTGGTTTCAGCTAGAAAAGTTTGTTTGGATAAAAGTGTTATCTGTGTGCTCATGATAATGATCAGTTGATGACTCTCTTTAGCTGACAGCCCATTCTCAATTATTTGTAATTATGATTAAATGCTTAGGGAAAAGATGCTGCTTTCCTGGATTGTAGATCAAAATATGTTTCCATTGCAATAAGATATGTGGGAACACTTCTGGCATGAACATGTGCATGTTTATTTATACATAGGGTGAGAAAAGCCTGAATGAGTGACAGTACATTTTGTGCACTGAGCCAATTACCAATTTGCTCCCAACGTGCAACTATTTTGACTTGCAGCTGTTTCAACTGCATTTCGAATCACTTTGCCACCCAAAACTGAATTAGCATGTTTATCCGCCAGTCCAGGATCTCATTAAGTTGGGCACCTAAAAGATGGCACTGTCAGTCTTGGTGAAGTTGGAGGATTTCCAACTTGTGCTTTCACTCATAGAAAATAAATAGTTTACAATATGATGAAAGCATCACATTTGGCACAACGTTGAATTTAGATTTCATGGGAATGGAAGCGGAGAGAAGTGTTTTTATTTTGACAGATCTGTCCACATGGGCTTGCTGTATCTGAAACTAAAAGTGTCTTTGTAGTGAGGTAAATATGCTGCATTTGCGCATCCTAAAAGGAATGCTAAGCCATCCAGGTGTGGTTTTAGTTTGTGTATGTATTAATGTAGCTTGACTTGGCTATATTGAATCCTAAAATCAAAAACACCTTAGATGCCTCACAAACAAATATTTTAATGTTATGTTAGCATGGAGTGCTAAAACTCCTTGTTTATGAATGTGCTGCTTTGGATGGGGTTTTGTGATCAGTTAAGAATGTTACACAATTTTGTGTGTGGTTTCGTTTATGTTGGTTTATAATCCATGAAGAGAACATAGTCTTTTGAGAAATGGGTTTGGACATTATAGTTGCTAGAAAGAGAAGAGGAGCACAGAAGTAGGAGGAGGGAAACTATTAAGAAAGAGACTAGAAATGCTGGAAATATTAATATTTTTTTAAATAGTAAACTAATTAGGTGAAGAGTTCTGGAACCAATCAGAGGCCACCACTCCTGCAGTCTCATTATTAAAGGAATGTTCAGGGTTCAATACAAGTTATGCTTACTCGACAATATTTGTGGCACCACAAATGATAATATTGACTCATCACTCGTTTAGTTTACAGTTATAGTAAGGTAAGTGAGATACTTACAGTGGAAGTGAATGGGGCCAGATATTAAGCTCTAACACACTGTTTCAAAAGTATAGCTACAAGACGTCAACAGAATACTGTACATGCTAACATGATTTTAGTGTGATAGAATTGATTACAAACCTTATCTGATCCAATAATTCAGCTTGTCATGGCAGTATAACGTTGGTAAACCCTGTAATAAATACTGAGTGAAATGCCATTACGCTGGTAAATCCACATGTATTGTGGCTATGTGTATTTTAATGTATATGGATTGGCCCAATTTTATTATTTATTTATTTTAATTGTTTTTGTTAACAGAGAGAATTTTAATGGAATGAATATTATGTTATGGAATTAAATAAATGCTGTCGGTTGAGCTTAACTTGAATTTACCCGGCACATTCCTTTAAGTTATTTTGAAAAGTTCACAACTTATTAACAGACAACCCATAATTATTTAAAGGTAACATAAAATGCATTCACAACCCATTTTACTTCTGTAATGTGACACATCTTTGAAGGAAACAGGATCTTATCAATCAGGAATTGATTGGAAAAGAAAATTGTTCTCTCTATTGTATGACCTCTATGGTGGTTGGAGGGAAGTGGTCCAAAAAGTAAGAGGAACTTGTGACAGAGGAGGTGGTCTAATAAGCCTGGTACTAGGGATGGGCAGATCAATACTAAAATATCTATACTTTCGATACTGATGTGGTATCAAGAATATCGATCCTCACATAAAAATATTGATTGGGCTAAAGCACATAGCTGTTAATCAGAAGGTCGCTGGTTCGATCCCCACAGCCACCACCATTGTGTCCTTGAGAAAGGCACTTAACTCCAGGTTGTTCCGGGGGGATTGTCCCTGTAATAAGTGCACTGAAAGTTGCTTTGGATAAAAGCCAAATGCATAAAATGTCAATGTAAAAAATTAGATGAACACGTCTACATGTAAAAGCAACAGTTCTCTCAAAAAATGTATTCACCTACAGGTTATCTTAGGATGAATGAATGAGCTTCTATTTGCCATACTGCAAAAGTGAATGGTGATTTGCACTGCAAAGCTTCAAAAAGACCATACAAATAACATTAAAGCCGTCCTTATTATTAGTGAGCTAAATTAAAAGTCTGAAGCCATATACAATAGAAACTTTGTTTAAAAAAAAAAGAATACAAACATTTTGGTTGTTATTCTCTGATAATCTTAAAGGTTGTCTTATTAATTAGAATAGGAAAAATGTAAAGTGTTGGCGGTCTCAGACCCCGCTGCATTTCAGCGGCTGGTAGGGGACTCCTCCACCCCTGGCAGCAGCCCTGAACACTCCAGACGGTCTGTTAGGAGCCCCTTCTCCCCTCGCGGTCAGCGGCCATTCTTCCATCCCCCGGCAGATGGCCATGGCTGCTCCGTTGGGGTGGATGGTGATGGCGAGAACTCTACTACGGCGTATCCCTCCTCCTTCCCGTGTCTTCAGCACCAGTGTAAAGGGATATAATGGAATGGAGGAAGCGAGAACTGGCTTGACAATATAAATAATAGTTTTAATGACAAACTTAAACAAAAGACACAAACAGACACATGCGGTCAGCTGCCGTAAATGATCTCTCTCTCTCTCCTGCACCACCTTCCGCAGTCGGCCTTTATCCCTCTCTGAGGCTTGATTAGCCTGATAAGTGACCCGGTGTGTAGAATCACAACCCAGCTCCGCCCTGTCACACAATATAAGATAGTTTTTCCTGCCTGAGTTCCAAATTTCCAAGTGCAGACTGGAATAAAACAACCACAAATTATAATAATTTTATCCTGTGCCCTGTCATTGTCATTTATTCACATTACTGGACACTGTAGGTGGTGTATATGGCTCGGAAGTGGCTCAGTTGGTAGAGCGGGTTGGCCACTAATCGCAGGATTGGTGGTTTGAATCCTGGCCCACACGACTCCACATGCCGAAGTGTCCTTGGGCAAGACACTGAACCCCAAGTTGCTCCCAATGGCAGGCTAGCACCTTACATAGCAGCTCTACTGCCATTGGTATATGAATGTGTGTGTGTGTGTGTGTGAATGGGTGAATGAGTAACAGTGTAAAGTGCTTTGAATGCTGTTAAGGCTTAAAAAGGTGCTATATAAGTGCAGACCATTTACTATGCAATAGTGCAAAATATATTCACTTTTATTTGTTTCCTCTAGAGACAATTGAAAATTGTTATGCTGTGATCATTTAAAAATTAGAAAAAAAATTAGCTACGGTTTTTTTTAGGAGTAAAATGCTTAATTTATTCACTCCAGTCTTTGAAATGTGTAATTTCATTTCAATGTGGTGTCTAGTAGCAGAAGTCATCTTACATTAAAAGATTTGTGATGCCATGATTACTGTTTTCTTTTTCATCCTTTCTACCTCTAAATTTGGGACTCGATCGTAATTGGTACTTCAGTTCCATGGTTAATTGGTCTTCAGAAAGCTCACAATGAAGCTGAAACATTGTGGACTAAAGAGGCTTGAAATGTGGCAAATTCATTTTTTATTTCATTGCATGATTAAGATGTTGGCACAGTAGTTATGTCAACTATCAGGAAATGAGTGGTGGTGGTGTAGTGGTCTAAGCACCATAACTGGTAATCTGGTAATCAGAAGCATGCTGGTTCAAGCCCCACAGTAATCCTGTAAATCTATGGAATGCAGAAAATGATGCTGATGGGTAAAGAAATGTTGGGTAACTCATGAGGGCATAGACCTTAAACATGAAGTCAACAACATGTAAATTTCGGTAATTGACAAATCAAAGCAAAACTTACCATATCATGGCTAATTTTCTTCCATCCTGTCACAACATTGAAATGCACAATGTCGCATTGGTTCAGATTTCTATAATGCCAAAGATAATAATCAAAAAGAAAACAATTTTTTTTACCATCCACATAATTCTCAACTCACTGTAGGTGGTCTCAAAACAATGGCATCTTTCATACACACTAGTGAGGATGAAATAAAAATATTTTGTCCTTCCATGCACTCAATATGTCAGTGACATATGAAAATGTGTTCAGAGTCACTCTGTCTGTTTTGTTCTCTCTCTCTCTCTCTACACACAATTATCTCAAGTCCTTGCTCTGTATTCTGTATCCTTTTTGTTTTCCATACAAACAATTCAATTAGACAGTGGAGAAGTGTTCTTGATTTTCCCTCCTTGTTTATCAATGGCTTACTTGCTCTCCCGTGGTGTCTTTTATATTGGGATGAGAGCTATTCAAAGAAGTGGAGAGAGTGAGCGGCAATCAGTGCATTTTATGCAAAGCTGAATACACCGTTCTGCTTGACAGTAATGAAAGAGTGCGGTCCTCAGCATGAATAGCGCTTCTTAATAAGCTCGTCATTCGAGAACGCTATTTGGCTTCTCTGCAATATGAGTAAGCAGTTGGCTTCCACGATGCCACTCTGGCTTACAAATACCAAAGGCAATGCAAAACGAATAGGATGGTAAACAATTTGACAATGTGGCTAAGACGAGGGAATATTGTGTGATGCAGTTGGAGTAATACAATGCAATAACTTTTTTGAAATCGGATTGTGAAGAAGTTGTTTTGGTGGCATGCGAGTGACCAGACATCCCAATAAAATTGAGACTGTATTTCACCTCTATGTCCTCACAATGGAAGTGATTGAGTGCCAAACATTTGAAGCACCAAAATACACATAAAGGGAGCATAAAAGTAATCAATTTGACTCCAGTGGTTAAACCCATGTGTTCAGACACAATATAATAGGTGTGGGTGAGAAACATATCAATATTTAAGTAATTTTTATCATAAATTCTTCTCTCTGCCAAGTAGGCGGCGATATGCATTAAGACAGTGAATCACCAAAAAACAGAAGAAGAAGAATGGGAACATGAAACTGAAATGGAGATTGACTGAGCAGGGAGGAGAATTACTCACCCTCAGACTATCCCAGCTATATAATAGGCATGTGTGAGATACAGGTCAATATTATATAATCTCTGCTTTTACTTTCACTTCCACTTTCTTCTTTTGTTTTTTTGGCGATTACATTCTTCATGCATATTGCCACCTACTGGTATGGGCTGGTCAAAGGTGGAGAATTATAGTAAAAAAGGACTTAAATATTGATCTGTTTCTCACCCACACCTATCATTCCACTTCTGAAGGCATGGGTTTAAGCACTGGATCCATATGGATCTGGTGATTTTTGGAGCTTAAAAGTACTGGCTACCAGTCACTTGCATTTTATTGACATACAGAGCTGAGATATTCTTCTACTGAGAGCATTTTTATCTCTGGGTGAACTATTCTTTAAAGCTGCTTGACCAAGAAATTCTGGATGGTAGGCTAGTTAAAAAGCTGGCAGGGTCACCAGCAAACAAGCATCCCATACTGGTGACTAGCACCCAAAAGATAACATATGCTCATGACCAGCAATCTTAATCTTGTCTGTAAGGTTTGGCATCCCCCCGACAGAAAACAGAAATAAAAAAACAAAGCAAGTGGAGGTTTGACTGGCATACTGATGGAGATGTGGTCGAAAAACATGGAGAGCTTGTATGTTGTCCATGTCTCTGCCAAATGGCCTTTACAAAAAAGGGCGACCAGCAATAAAGGACACGGCTATGTGACTGTCCAGGCTACAAGACGATGCACTGAAATAATTGGAAGACAGTGTATGACATTTTGAGCAGCTTTACTCAGCACTAAAAAGATGAAAGATGCTGAGAAGCCAAGGTTAGTGCGGTCAGCTACGGATAAAAAAAGTGCACTTTAAAAACGAATCTCTGACTTGCATTGTGTGGGTGGGGATAGCCTGCTAATGACTAGAGGATAAAAAAGGCGGTCTGGTGGATTCGTTAAGCCTAACATTTCAAAGCGCGGCAATAGAATAATTTTATCGGCAGAGAGGGTGAGAGAGAAACGCCGTGAAGCAGAAAGAGTGAGAGGAGGCCTGACAGCTCAGTGGTGAAAGATGACAGGCGAGAGAGGGAGAGGAAGGATATTTGAGGGAAAGTGTAACACAGGGATGCTGTCAAGCCTCAAGCAAGCTCCATTTAACAATCTGCAAGATAGAGGGACAGGGAGGAATTTAGAGAACCAGGTGGATGGATCTACAAGACATTGCATGTTTGTGGTATGGCTCTTCTGCATGCTCTATATTGCAGGTGAAAATATATCATGTGGATATGATTATGTAAATGTTACTGTTGAATAAAGATTTGAGACATTTGAGATTAATTTGAGACAAACTGAGGTAAGATAGGTTTTATGATAAATATGAATATAGCTAGCCATTAAAATACATTTACAAAGGATGAGTAATTTAGATAGATAGATAGATAGATAGATAGATAGATAGATAGATAGATAGATAGATAGATAGATAGATAGATAGATAGATAGATAGATAGATAGATAGATTTTTTTACCACATGAAAGCATTTGTCATTTAACAGCTGACGGAAGTGACATTTCAAATGCACATGATTTGTTGCCGTTAGCTTTAGCGTGTTAGCCAAACTCATTTCAACACTTAAATCTATTAAAAATATCTCAATTAATGAACATTTTCACAAAGCATGTGGTGATGGCAAAGCAGTCAACTTACAAAAGGTGCTGCCTTCACTGAAGTTTTGCTAGTTGCAACATCCTCCATTACTTTCAATTGTTTTGTCAAACCAGCATCGCAGCCAGGTATCCGACCCTTCCGCTTCATATGGCAAACCATAAGCGCTGAGTGCACAAAGTGTCCAACATTCCACACTCCGTTTTGATGGTTGAAGAAGTATATCATCTGGATAGTCGTGGTACACTTCTTTTTACCATTTTAAGTGTTTACATACTACTCACACTAGTTAGCTAGCTAGCTAACTTGACTCAAGCTTTCAGACAAGACTTTGTCAAGCCAAATTAAAAGGTTGTCTTGACAAACTACACTTATTTATTTTATTTTGTATTTATTTTTTCAGTAATGAACATGGTTTTATGTCAGTTAATATAAAACAGAGGCTAAGTTGTTAATGTTTTTCCTGAATTTAGCTTTCAGTGACGTTTTATAAAGACATCATTAATGGATGTGTTTTTTTCACCTGGTCTCCTAAAAAATGTCTGGCTCAAAAATCCCTTAATTATCTCTAAGCCTCCCATCGATAATCCCACACACAGAAATCAGTGACACATCCACACACAGAGAGACCTTTGGGCTTCAGATCAAACATTAGAAGATGGCGTCTTATCTTTCTGTAACACTCCAAAAACACTTCAAGCATGTTCACACTTGCAACACTCCCAGGAGACTTGAATCTAACATCCAGAAGTCCTTTCTCTGGCCCCATCTCCTCCATGCATTAAACACCCACACCACACTTATCTTCACCTGGACAGACTAAATGTCAAGCATGCTGGGATGTGATTAGCTCCATCGTTGCTATTAGCAATAGCTAATTCTGTGCAACGCTCCCTCCCATTTTTCATATATCAGTCCTCTAAATTGGCTGGTGTTTTTTGCTTGCGTTGGCTGAAGGATGGGAATGGGTCCCATCTCACAAATGTTTGCCGATAGCATTTAAACAAGCTGGCACAAGCACAGATAGGTAGTGTGCTCACAGGCAGGCAGCCATTTTAGGGTTGTTATATGTATAGAGCCCATTTGGTGGCTCACAATTTATTGTACGTGATTATAGATTGATCTTAACGACATATAGATCCGATGCTACAAACATGAAACTTCCAGGAGTGCCAACACAAATAGCTCATATCATGCACATCGGCAAGTGCACAGAGAACAAATGAATGGCCACTCTTTGCGATTAATTTAATCACGCAAGACATCTTTTTATTTATTAAAGTTGCTTTTATTCACCATTCAAAATAATAGATGGCAGTCACAGAATTAGCCCACAATACAAAATATATCATTTCTATGCACAACAATGTTTTAAATGAAAAATAAATATACAATACTAGGAGAAAAGCTTCAGTGTGCTTTTTTGGAACAATAACATATAACCCAATTCTATTAAATTATTGTTTAGCTTACTTTTGAAAAAATGCCAGCAAAAGTCCCTGTATTAATTTAAACAAATTACCAAGTTAAAAAAAAAAGCATTAAACTAAAAAAAAATTATTACCAAACGAAAAAATATATATTTTTAGACCAATATATTCCTTTTCTTTACACAAATTTAAATGATTCTTACCCTGTTCTGTAGACCAAAAAAGTCGGCTGAATGACGTTTTTCAAGAATATTAGAACTAGTTGTCCAATGCTAAGTTCACTTTCAGAAAAGGAGCTTTTGAAAATTTAAAAATGGATAAATATTTTAAATCTATCCCTCTTTACATCAGATTTACATCTGCTGAGCTTCTTCAGAAAATGTTAATTGCATTATGACACTAAAATTAATTTTAAATGACAATCAAGTTCAGTTGGTCGTTAAAAGTTGATGGACAAATATGTGGGACATGATGCAGTTGTGTTGGCAATGCTTTAGATTAGATGATTGTTCAAAATAGCCTATTGAACATAAGGAATGTATTATACAGTATGTAAACCCTGAAATTACACTGCATCAATTTTTCTTTAATAGTTGTACACACATCATATACACATGGATGGATGTTCCTTATTCTAAGACCGAAAGTTTCCCCCGCTACTGGTGCAGTTTGGCAGCTTGAACAGGGCCATGACGATTTGCTTTTGGGTCAGAACCGGTGGCAGTCTGTGATATGCGCAACATCAGGACCAATATTACAGTCCTATCAAAAGGGCAACAGTTCCCTTTTAATTGCAATTACTCATCTTCTGATTGCTTTTATTTATGAAATTAAAGTGACAGTAAGCTGGCTTATTTCAATGAATTGTCTCACTCTCCCCATTTTACCAAAACATCAGAGGAATCAATTAGGGACATCTGGGAGGTGAATTAGCAATGTACACACATTTCTGAATGGAAACGGCTTCAGGGCAGATTTCTTTTGCGATAAACCAAAACTTATGCGACAGTATTCTTTTAGCCATTTTTTCAATCGCAAGGCCATTTGAATGGAAACAGGTAGAAGCCGGCAAATTTGGCAAAAAAATGTGTATGCATTTTCACTTTTTCAATAACAAAATAGCACAAAAAGTGGATGGAAACTAGGCTATTGTAAATCATGCCTAATGTTTTTGTTTTTAAACCCCCAGTGAGCAAGCCAAAGGCAACTGTGGCAAAGAACATAAGCTACATTAGATGTTAGTTTGAGAGAGAGAAAAAATATTTTTTTTAGATGAAAATTTAAAAACAAATCTATATATTTAAACACATAATTAGTTTGGTTAACGTGCAAAAATCTGACATTGTACATCCACAAATAAATCACCTTGGAACCATTTGGTTGAAAGTAATTGAAAAATGGTTCACACATGTGAAATTTATTCTGGAAAAAAAGAACTTACGCATCATTTATTTGCAAATGCCACTTGGTTTGATACTTTGTAATGTCTACCGGAATTCAATTCCGATTTTTTAAGTTCACTTTCTGCTTAGCAACACCATGATTTAATTAATGCAGAGAATACATAAAATATTAAAAAGACAAATATGAAGCACATTTACAAACACATTAAAAATACTCAAAAGTAATATTTTACATTTATGCATTTGGCAGACGCTTTTATCCAAAGCGACTTACAGTGCACTTATTACAGGGACAATCCCCCCGGAGCAACCTGGAGTTAAGTGCCTTGCTCAAGGACCCAACAGCGGCATCTTGGTGGTGCCTCAACCCTGAGCCTAAACCACTGAGCCACCACTGCCCCTACATATATAATCAATTCTCAATGACAGCTCTATTATTATTAAAAAGTCTGATACCAAATGGAATGGTGGAATTCGCTAAATGTTTGGTCCTTGCTTTAAATAAAGTTAAGTTATTTTGCTTCTGAAGAAGCCATCCAAATGTTCCACCCCGGATTGGTCATCAGCAGAGGCTCCATGTTTTGCCAACACTGTTAAGAAGTGGAGCTGCTGAGAGGCTTTTTCATACATACATATATGTGGTGGTTTGCATTTAATTGGTTGTCAAGTATTTTGACTGTAATACCACAGGTATCTCCTGATCACCCAATCTGAGTGGATTTTTTGCCATTGAGAAGCATATTATTATCTTGTGATTAAGTCTCCAGAGCCTGTGCCTCCATTTCCATTTGTTATCACTTAAAATGTCTTATAACGTAATAGCTTGAGATATCCCAATATCATCAGCATAGACTTCTCCAGTGTATCATTGAAAATTACCTCACGAGTTGACATGTGAAGTAGGAAAAGATATAGTGAAACAACTCCACCTTGGGGCACCCCTGATGTCACAGATTTCCATGCACTGCATTTGTCATTTGCAACCACACTGTCATCTTCCTGTTGTGTAACTGTGCAACCAAGTCAACAGCTGTGGACAGAGGTTAATTGTTGTTAAATGCTGAAATAGCTTTGGATGTTCAACTTGATCAAATGCTTTTGAGATGTCTGCCAATAGCACTCGGATCATAGTTGGCTGATGTGAATCTGTCTCCCTTAGCCAGGTGTGTGTGTTTTTAACCAGAGCATTTGTTGTACAATGTTTTGGCAGATATGCATACTGGTTTTTGCATTCTTTCAAAGCTGTTGGCATTGGTTTCTTTAATACAAATTTCTCCTGAATCTTTCCAATGCAGAAAGTAAAAGAAATTAGTCTCTAATATAATTTTTCACTCACAAGGGGAACATTACGAACTGGGCACACTTTGGCCTCTTTCTATGATGTTGGTATGATGCCTACTTGATAGGAAGTATTGATTAGATGAGTTATGACTGGAGCTAAATCTTCTGCATAGTCATCAGGGCCGCTTGCTTTACTTGCCTCTAGTCTTAAAAGGGCTTGTTTAATCTGTCCAGTTTGCTTTATTCATCCATTTTTATTGATTTAGGCAAAGGAAATATTGTATGTGTTGTCACTTGTCAAGGCCTCCACAAAGAAATTATTTAAAACTTCTGCCATGTGATCGTCATCCACATGATCAAGTTTTATCCCAGCTCTTTTGGTTATTGATCGTCCAAGCTTGTTGTTGATGTGATTCCACCACTGTTTTGGATTCTTGTTGTTCAAGCTTTTGATTTATTTGTATAATATGTCCTCTTTGCTTGCTTAATATGCCACTGATAGTATTCCCAGCCTTTTTAAATTTTTCAAATTTTTGAAAAAATGTGTTTCTTTATGGCCATTTAGATTTTTTTCGGTCATCCAGGGTTTATCATAGCTTATAGCTTTCCTTTCCAGTGGCATGCACACATGCAGAGCTGTCTGGATGTGGGTATTTTAAGTGCCTTATGTCCCTAAATTCTTTTTGTCACTGTACATGACCAAAAACAAATGATCCCAATGCATAACTTATCATACATAACATATCAGCAATTATTAAGCATATTTTATTCAGTTATTTTGCTCTTCAACAGTGAACATGAAATAACATCTCATGCAAAATTAAGTAGCTGCAGTTTTGCCCTCAAACTGACCTCGCCATTTTGTTTCTCCTCAACAGGTGGTCACCTCCTCTGCTTAGTGTTATGGCTTAACCTGATGCCAGTGATGAACGGCTGCCCGGCGAAGTGTGTGTGCTACAGTGAGCCAAAGCTAACGGTGGCCTGTCAACAGCAAGGTCTGTTCTCCATTCCCACCGAAATTCCCGTCCGTAGCCAGCGAATATTCCTCCAGAGCAACAAACTGACAGTGCTCCGATCGACCAGCTTTAGTTCTGTGCATAATCTTACTGTCCTGTGGATGTACTCAAATAATATCAGCCATATTGAGGCGGGAGCATTCTATGGTTTGGAAAGACTGGAGGAATTAGATATCGGTGACAACAGCAACCTTCGTATCATAAGTCCCACCGCGTTTCGGGGTCTGACCAAGCTGCACACCCTTCACCTGCACAGGTGCGGGCTGTCCGAGCTCCCAGTTGGAGTTTTCCGAGGACTGTTCTCGCTTCAGTATCTCTACCTGCAGGATAATAACCTTCTAGCCTTGCACGAAGACACTTTCCTGGACCTGGCTAACCTAACCTACCTTTTCTTACACAACAACAAGATCAAGGTGGTGACCGACCACATGTTGCGTGGTCTGATCAACCTTGACCGTCTGCTCCTACATCAGAACCGCATCATACACGTGCAACAGCGTGCTTTTAATGATCTTGGCAAGCTGACCACGTTGTTTCTCTTTTACAACAACCTCACAATGTTGACGGGGGAGACCATGAACCCTCTGGTTTCCCTCCAGTTCCTAAGGCTCAACGGAAACCAATGGATTTGTGACTGCCGAGCCAAGCCATTGTGGGACTGGTTCAAACAATTCAAAGGGTCCAGCTCAGAGCTGGAATGCCACCTTCCAACTACTCTGAATGGGAAGGACCTGAAACGACTTAAAAGTGATGACTTGGAGGGATGTGTAGACGCTTCCTCGGAGGCTCAAACGAGCATCTTCAACACCAAGGCACATTCTGGAAAGTTCCTCTCACTGGATGACCCTCTTATTGAAAGCATTCCTAGGTGCTGTCTTTCAGATAATGACAAATCTTTCATCATCTCTAGTAAGTCACTCCCTGATCCCTCATCCTACAATAGTCGTCAGATCACCAACAACCCCCTGAAAGAGAAGGAGAACATTTCCAAGACTAAGTACCGGGAGGTTGATAGAGTAAAAAATGACACCCGTAATAAACAAAGTCTCAATGATGGTCCTTTGGGAACCTTGTCCAACAACCTTGACCAATCCCTGGACAAAATCAACCCAGAGCTTCTGGACAATCTGGAACCTTCTACAGCGCCCTCTAGAAAGAAAACAAAGTGCTCCAAAAAGCCCAAATCAGACCAGTCATGTCTAAAGGGTCACGGATCCACCATTCAAGCACTGGGCCTTCTGTTTTTCCCCCTGTTCTGGTTGTCCCTTGCCTTGTCCTAGTTCATACACTCATCCATCAGTTTGCTCTTGACAATGACACTGAGAATACCTGCAGTAGCCTATGTGGACTGGCAAAGACAATGAAAAGGGGGTTACGACATTGCCCCGCATGGTTGAGAATGAATAAGTTACAATGCTATAGACGCATTAAAAGAAATGGATGCCTTTACAAAATAAATGAGATCTAATGTATATACAACTTGGTGCCCAAATGTTTGTTCTACTGTATGTACTTTAAATGTGCTGTGTTTAAGAAACACTGCGGAGAGTTCCCTATTCACATCACCTCAAAAAAAGCTTCAACCGTTCAGAAAGTGACTATTGTAGATTAACCACAAAAAAAAATAAAAAATCCTGAAAACATGACTAAATGAGGATGACGAAAGCACCCAGGAATGTTGCAGATGGGAAACCAAGGGGAGTGACATGATTTTGTTCCCGATAATTTTTTTTCTTTAAAAGTTGATACCTGTGATCTATGCTGTTTTCTATGTTTTTCAGTATTTCAGTAAAGACATATGGTTATCTCTCCCCAAATATCTCCTATGTTCTGTTTTTGTCATGACTCAGGTGGCATTTGATAAAGGAATGCTGTCTATTTGTTAACTGAAATTGCGATGGAATCATAAAAATGCATTTTATTTTGCTGGTGTACGAGCATAAATACAGTGTATGACAAATAAAATATCTCATTTTTTACAGATGGCTTCTGATGATCTATATCACTGTATAACAGTACAGCAGCGCATGAAACAGATAGGGATACTGCATATAAAACAGTGGTTCGCTTGGTTTGCTTTTTGACCTTTAGGGTAGCAATAAGTTCTCTCTTCGTCTGACCGGGGGATACTCCTTGGTCGTTTCGCCATCCAACTGAGATGGGCACAAGGAAAATCTAAGGGGGCAGCCCCTCAAAAATGTCCTGAAAATCAAACATTGAAATGTATTAATATTACTAATAATTAATTTACTGGTTTTCTAAATGTCTCTTAAATTTCAATGCTTTCATGTTCTCGAATGTCAATAATTCACAGCACAAAAGACAATGTGGTTGCCACAAACAATTTATTTCCTTGTTGCAATCAAACCCACATTTAATGTTTAAGCCTACTTATTTTGCTATCCTAACATGATTATATGGTGAAATGCATTTCAATTGATTGAATTTAATTCAATCAAGTCAAGACATTTTTATTGGTACTGTATAGCGCTTTTAACAACATACATCATTTCAAAGCAGCTTTACAGGAAATCATGCATTAACAAAAACTGAAACTGTAATATCTAAAAGTCTTAGAGTGATCATTGTGTAGTTTGATTAAATGTGATTGTAAACTGTATATAGAATTTAAATAATTAAATAATAATTGTATTTAGAACTCCATTGAGCCAACTGAAGGAGACTGTGGTAAGGAACACACAACTCCATAAGATGTTGGTTAATGGAGAAAAATAACCCTGGGAGAAACCAGGCTCACTGTGGGGGCCAGTTCCTCTGGCTAAACAACATGAATATAATACCAATATTAGTTATTAAGTAAGCGTTTAAGTCCATTGTTTTTATGTTTTTAGTTTTTTTTAATATTTAGTTTATATTTATATATATATCCATCCTAAATCCTGAAGTGAAAAAACTGAAGTGATATCTGGCTGGCAGTTGTTTGTCATCATCTTTCACATAGCAGTCCAACAACAAGCAGGAACGGAGCTGGATCTGGCTGGCTCTGGTAACCTCGGGATACAAAAAAATCTATTAGCGTAGATGCCATTCAATTGTATGCAGAGTTATAGACCATGATGGATGTCCGATAGACCTAACTAAAGCAGCCTAATTGTGAGTTTAAGGATAAATGAGGTGTATGCCTGGCTAAATTGATGAGTCTTTAGTATGGACTTAAAGGTGCACCCAGTAATTCTAATCCAATATACTTTTTGTCAAATTCTGCAAATATCTTCTCACAGTCTGCTAGATGTCCTTTCTGTGGGTGGGCTGAAAAATAAATGAATAAATGGGACATTTCAGACCGATCCACACAACACAACTCCAGCCAATGAGCAACAGGGGGTGGTTCTTGCTTGTGCACAGGATGGGGGGTAGGAGCAGAGCAAGAGGGAATTTCATTAGAAGAACGATGGCAAATCTGGCTCTTGCGAACTTTCTAAACTCCAAGGAGAACAACTGGCTGAGAAACAGACCAAGAGAAAAAGTATTATGATAAATCGAGAGAGCCGCATCAACATCGGCAAGGATTTTCAGTGGCTGAGAGACCTTAGAGAGGCAAAAGGAATTAATTTGTGTGCATGAATTTGGGGGGCTGAGCTTCCAAAAGATATCAACAGTGTTTCTCAGGAATTGCTGAGTGCACCTTTAAACTGAGTGAGTGTGTCTGCATCCCAAAGAGTGTTAGGGAGACAAATCCATAGTTTAGGAGCCAAATATGAAAAGGATCTACCTCCTTTTGTGGATTTTGATATTCTTGGAATTATTAACAAGTCAGAATTTTGTGATCGTAATGAACGTGACAGAATATAGCATAATGTCACTTAAGATCTGTGAGGCTATATCATTCTAACCTTTGTATCAGGATTTGAACAATCCTGATATCTGTTCTTAAAAGGATAGTTCACCCAAAAACCGAAAAGTCTCATAATTTACTAACCCTCATGCCATCCCAGACGTGTATCACTTTCTTTCTTCTGCAGAACACAAAATTATTTTTAGTTGGTCCTCTCTGTTGGTCCTCACAATGAAACTGAATGTTGGCCAGAAAACATAAGGTCCAGAAAGGACATACAGTTAGCATTAAAGTAATCCATATGACTCCAGTGGTTAAATCCATGTCTTCAGAAGCCATATGATATGTTTAGATACAGATCAATCTTCAACTACTGTGTCAATAAAAATCTCCAACTTTGACCAGCCCCAAACAGTAGGTGGCTAAATGTGAAAGTTAAAGTCACTTACACACCAGAATGTGGAAGTGAAAGTGAAAGTGTAGATTTTCAGTAAAACAAACAAAAAAAAAACTTAAATATTTATCTGTTTCATATGCTTTAAGAAAAATCTTATGGATTACTTTTATGCTTACTTTATGTAGTTTTTGGACCTTCAAATTTCTGGCCACCATTCACTTGAATTGTGAGGACCAACAGAACTGATATAATCTTCTAAAAAATCTTCATTTTCACCACCGTTCAAAAGTTTAGGGTAATTTACCCATTCTATATTATAAATACTAAAATAGAATTTTTTTTTGCCCCAATTTAGACAGAATCATGTACAGAATGAACAGCCTCTAATCTGTTGTATACACTTAAAAAAACCCAAGTATGGGTCATAGACTATCACACTGTAGAAATCTACGCTGTGTCCTCTCCCATAAACAGATGGCGTGGCGTGCTGGGATTGTTTGCGGATGATGACCCATTGCTTTGTCAAATCTGGCCAGTGCTCAAGTCCCTGTCCGCTGCTTTCAACTACTTCTGCACGACAGGAGCTGGCAAGATAGAGACTAAAGAAGCGACAGGTTTAACCAGCAATAATGTGTCACACTAAACACACTCCTGTCAGCTCGCTTGCACCCCGTCTACACAACAATCTATGTTACAAACTAGAACGCTGCAAGTACTCAATTTAGAGCTTTGTTGGTTATAATGGGAGCATAGTTTAGTTGCGTCACAATGCAGGCTTAAAGTGTAGACAATATAATATAAGGACAAACACTTGAGGTTTAAAGTCAACATGAATTGTTATCTGCAAACCATTTTACTTCCACAATAAGAAGTATTTCACATGAAACAAGTAAGCCATTGCTTTATAAGTCTGCTCACAATCTATCACATTGCTTTTTCAGTGTGCTAACGCAGCAACCTCCACCACCCCACCACCACCAGTTGTGTCCCGTCCTGCACGGGAGTAGGCTCCTGGACCCCTGCCTCCTTGTCAGGAATCAGTCAAGCTCGTTCCAATCCACCACTCAAAGATCACTCTCCCCAGAATACTAATCACACACACACCTGGTCATCATCTATCACATCATCAATCAGCTCATAAGAACACTCACCACGATTCCAGTCTTTGTCAAGCCTCCAACAGGAACAGACCGTTTCTTCCCGCATCCTGAAATCTCCGTCAACTCTGAATTCCTGAGTATCCTATTTTCCTTACCTGATTCATGCTAACCCTATGCACTGTTGTTCTGCCATCTCCAGATCTCCCACCCGATTCCTGAGCCCATGTCCGAGATCTGATCAAATGGCCCCAATCACCCCTAGAAGAGAAGAGGGGTTAACGAACTGATACTGAGTGATATTACTACGTTGGAAGTTATCTGGCTTACCTGTTGTTCTCTGTACATCCAACGATCTTCACCTGCACCCGAAGATTCACCATATACTTACCTTCCACGATTATTACCTGAAATAAACAGCATTTGAATCACTTACCTCCGATCTCCTGGTCTCTACCCTGACACTCCTATCTCTGGCAGGATATGATGGTTCCGAGCACTACAAATTCAGACCACCAGACGGGGCCTACGCCAAAGAGAGACATTACCTTTCTGTTTTATATTCATCAAATAAATGTCATTTTCAATTTCACTCAAGCCTTCCTGATAGAAGTATTCTTATTTTACATATTATTGACAGTGGATGATAAAGGACAATTAATTATTGACATTATTGTCATCCTAAATTTAGCATTATTTTAATGTAGTTTGAATGCCAGATAAAAGTTTAAGGTTCACTTATGCAAATTAAGTATGAAATCTGTTAACATAAATGTGTAGGAAGCCATACATTATATTCATTCACAGAATTATTTGCAATGATTTCCTACAGCATTGATATTTACATTTACATTTATGCATTTGGCCGAAGCTTTTATCCAAAGCGACTTACAGTGCACTTATTACTGGGACAATCCCCCCCGGAGCAACCTGGAGTTAAGTGCCTTGCTCAAGGACACAATGGTGGTGGCTGTGGGGATTGAACCAGTGACCTTCTGATTAACAGTTATGTGGTTTAGCCCACTACGCCACCACCACATGATATTCAAGGGATACTAAAGCATTTTTCCTCCACTTATACAACATAAGAATCCCCATGAGATCCAACTCCACACTTTAAAGCAGGAAATACAGTGTGGGATGTTTTTAAAACATATCGACTTATGTTGAGAGAGTGCTGTCTGGGGAGCTGTCGTAAGACGGTGTTTTTCCTCTATTTGATGTTTTTCCTCTATTCTTTTTAACTGTAAAGGTCACTGTTTTTGGAGTCATCCATTTTGGCCGACTGACATTTAAAGTGTTCCAGAGCTTGTGGCTTTGAAAGAAACCTCAGAGTCAACACCAATCGTCCTGTATCAAAAAAGGTCCCATCACTACCACACAAAGCATTCATGAATTCCTATCATGTTTCTGGGTCTTTGTAAATTGCAAAGCTTGCATTTCAAAGAATATAGTAGTTAATCCAAAAATGAAAATTCTGTCATTATTTACTTAGCAAATTTTGAAATATTTTTACACAGCATATACGACAACTCTTTGAAAACTTTTGCTTGTTAATGTGGTTGTGACATATTGATAGGATATTGGTCTTGGCAGACTAGATCTCCTAGCACTGATACAGAGCAAGTACTTGCCCAAATGTTGCTGGGGGGCTGTCATTTTCAGCATATTGCTGCCCCCTTCAGCAAATCGCAGTGCCATTTTCTGGCCTGTTTTGCATAACGCGGCAGCCCATTTCAGCTTATCGTGGCCCATTCTGCCCCGTTTCGTGGCCGACCCACAGGGAAAAGTCCCGGTTCCCCCGATGGCCAGTCTGCCCCTGGTTGTGACAACTCTCTGAAAGATTTAACATGTTAGTGTAGGTATGACATATTGATAGGATATTGGTCTTGGCGGACTAGATCTGCTAACACTGCTGCTGCTGACGTTTCAGCAAGGGAAGTGAAGCACAACAGTATCCGGTTTGACCGACCTCTTTTTAAATCCCCCCCGACTGCAACCGGCAAATCTTCAAGTCGAACATGCCTAGTATGACCACATCTGATAAGCTTCTATATTGACCTTAAGACATGCCAGTCTATTGCATACTGTTGCAACTCAAAAACAAACACAATGTTAAGCTACATTTAATGAAACAAATAGCTTTCAACTGTGTTTGATATAATGGCAAGTGATTTTCTAGTTCCAAATTTAGCTCAGATTTGATCAAATATGACTTTTTTCAAATAGTGATGGTGCAGTTTTTTTACATCCTGACAATAGCCTACATTGTGATCAGTTGAATGCCACTTTGGTGAATTAAAGTACCAATTTTCTTCCTGAACAGCAAAATTTGTACATTATTAGAAACTTTTAGCTGCCAGTGTATACATATATATTGATCGCACTTACACGGATCAATTTCTAGCCAATTGAAATTTTGAGCATAGCATAACATGACTGTGGCGATTAAGTGGCTTGTGGCTGTCCAAGGTGAAATGTCGCTAAAAGAGAGTTAAATGTTCTCCCAAACAGAGGGAGAACTTTGACTAGCTTGCTTAACGCTCAGTTGAGCTAGCGTACAATTTGATCATGCTTCAACAAGTTTGTAAATGTAAATGTCCATGTAACACAAACGTTACAATTTGTAGTAAAAGTGTTTTGAAGTCATCAGTTAGCATTTTTTGAGGAACAGAGCAAAAAGTGTTTATTGTCTGATAATCTTCCTTTTTACATGTGATTTGTGTGAAAGTAAATAAAAGTCATTGTTGTTGTAGCACCTCTAGTTTCATTTCACCAGAAAACTGCCACAATACGTACAACAAGCCACAGAAAAGTAATTTAGCAAAAATTTAGGTATATTAATGTGACCTGGTTGGATATTTCTAGGTTTTCCATGACCGTGGAAATGAATCTATAAATTAAAATATCAATTGTTATTAACTGAATATCTGTCCCACTGCCAAAGCCTGAGTTTAGCAAGCGTTCATCATGTCCAGATGCAAAAATGGCACATCAACATAATTGAAGCTCAAATGGCGTTGGTCTTAGAGTGTGTACAAAACCATTATGACGTGCCATTTTTTTAATAATGATGTAACACTTGACAGGAGCTGGATTGACAGGAGCAAGATTTTCTGTCAATTACAAATACATTTGGGTCTGTTCCTTGCACAAAGCTAGCATATGTCTTTAGAAGGCTTGAAATAGCAAACTCTATGTATGGACTACTTTATGGACTACTGTTTTTTTTTTTTGTGTGTGTGTGTGGCCTTTTTGGAATTTGATAAAAGTGGCCTCTAGGAAATGTCATATGTAAAGAGCTGCTTAAATATTCATCAAAAAGTTCTGCTTTTGTGTTCCACAGGAATAGAAATAACAGCATATAGCCTACGCTTGGAACAACCAGGATGATAAAAAATAGCCAGAATTTGTATTTTTGGACAAACTATTCCTTTAACCTGCTAGAATATTGGCTTATGAAGCCTGTCTACATGCAGTGATAAGGGAAATCGGTAAATGATGACAGTGGGGAGGGGGAAGTGTCGGTGTCATAATGTGAGCTGGTAATTATCAGTCTCTCTCTCTACAGGCACCGAGCTGAGCTCTTCAGCATGCCGAGCAGCTGTCGTATTTACATCATCTGCCCCAGGCATCTGCCATAGCCGCGCGAGAGGATGAAATTGAGTTTATTTACGCCACCCACTTTTCATAAAAAACAATATCACACATCACGATTCACGGCGGGAAAATCACACACGCAACAGACTGTTGAGAGTCTCAATAATCATCGGGGTTCTTTTGATGTGTTTTCGATTTGATTGAAATGTATATTATGGTAATTTAATATTTTAATCAACATCTTTAAATAAACCCTCACTGTTGTTTTTTTCTTTGTATTTTTGTATTTAATGTTTTACTTCATCTTTTAATTTACAATTAAAGTGTAATTGTTGTAATGTGTATATGGGTTTCATTTGTTAACATCATGATTTTTGGTTAAAATGTTTATATATGTGAAAAAAAGAAAAATATACACACACACACATATATATATATATATATATATATATATATATATATATATATATATATATATATAAATAATGGGAAAGTGTATCCTATCCTGTAACAGGTCACCAATTCTGTTCTTCCACCATTTTACATGGCCCTGTGGTGTGATAAACTAATTAGAAAAAGTACAAATGTTCCATGTCATCTTTTAAGTTTATATGAAGTCATTAAAGCTGCATGCATAATAATTATAAAATATTTAGCTAAATTAATTTAAAATAGTTTATGATGGAGAATGTTGCTCTTTGAAAAAGTATTTCATGTCAACTACCCTAGTAGTGTGGGGGATCGAAAAGTCTTGGACTACTAGTGAAAAATGATTCTGTTTGGCATTTTTTTTATGTTACCACTCCACAAGTTGATGAACAAACCAGATGATCCATAATAATCCCAGCATGATTTAAAGGAATAGTTCACCCAAAATCAAAAAGTATCTTATCATTTACCCAACCCCATGCAATCCAAGATGTGCATGACTTTCTTTTGTCTGCAGAACACAAACGAAGATTTTTAAATGATCACTCAGCTCTGTAGGTCCATACGATGCAAGAGATTGGTGACCAAAAAGGTGCAGCTCCAAAAAGCACATAAGGTATTATAAAAGCATAAACACCTTGCCATTGCACTCTCTAGGAATGATCATGATTTCAGTATCAATTATAGTTCCTAGTGCTTGATGAATGCACAGAGCGCTAGATGGCACTAGGATGTATGAATGAGCTTGATACCATGATCGCCAAGGAGACTGCTGATGTAAAGATTTATACTGAAAGAGGATTTACCATATATTTTGGTCTGTTCTCATTCAAAACGTATTGGACTTCTTTAGAAGAACCACTGGAGTAGCATGGATTCATTTTATGCTGTCTTTATGTGCTTTTTTGGAATTTTAAAGTGTTGGTCACCATTCACTTGCATTGTATGGACCTGCAGAGCTGAGATATTCTTCTAATAATCTTTGTTTGCATTCTGCAGAAGAAAGAAAGTATTTTACATCTGACATGGCATATATGATGAGATCATTTTAATTTTTGGGGAACTATTCCTTTAAGAATATTATCTTGTGTGCTGTGGAATATTTGTTTTTATTTTATTTTGCACCATAACCTTTCTTTGTTTAAAATTTTTCAAAATCCTAAAACGTAAACACCTTGTGACAGGGCGGAGGGCGGGGCCGGTGTCTGATTATACACACCCAGTCCCTTATCATGCTAATTAAGCTTCCGAGAGGGATAAAGGCCGACTGCGGAAGGTGGTGCGACGAGAGAGAGATCATTTACGGTCATGTGTAATTGTGTCTTTTGTTTAAGTTTTTCATTAAACTATTATTTATATTGTCATGCCGGTTTTCGCCTCCTCCTTGCCCGTCTAAATCCCTTTACACTGGTGCCAAAACCCGTGAAAGAGGAGGGATACGCCGTAGTAGAGTTCTTGCCACTATCATCCACTCCAACGGAGCAGCCGCAGCCGTCTGCCGGGGGACGGAGGAGCCCGGCCGCCTGGAAGTGGAGGAATGGCCGTCGACCACGAGGGGAGAGGGGGCTCCTAACCGACCGCCTGGAGCTGTCAGGGCCGTTGCCAGGGGCGGAAGAATCCCTTACAAGCCACTGAAACGCGGTGGGGTCTGAGACGCAAACCGCGAGTGGGGAGGGGCTCGCTGTTGACCACCTGGAGCGGGATAACAGCTGCCAGCGGCGGAGGAGAGACCCCTTCTGTTCCCTGAGAACGCGGTGGGCGTTCCGTCCGCCAGGGGCTGGAGGACTGCCTCCAATCCTCCCGGGGAGGCGTGGCTGTCGTCCATTAGAGGGTGGAGGACTGGCCGAGGACCAAGCTACGGCGTATTGGAGAACTGGCGAGTAAGTGGTTTTTTTTTTTCCTCTCTCTCCTCTCTCTCTCCAACTGCCGCACCGTGTTGGCATATTCGCTCTCTTTTAAATTGTAGAGTGTTTTTTTGGGGGGGTACTACACTGTTACAGGAAGTACCCCCCACTATTTTAATAATGTCTGTTTCCCTCCCCTTGTCCCCTCCCTCATCCAGGTAGACGGGGATGACCTGCCGGCAGACGGGGCAGAAGGCACGTCCCTCCCCAGGGAAAGTGGGGGGGGGGTGTACATTATGCCAGGGGATCCCCAGCCTGAGAGAACGAGGGAGGAATGTGACCCGGCGGAGGGCAAGGCTGGGTCACGATTATACACACCCAGTCCCTAATCAGGCTAATTCAGCCTCCGAGAGGGATAAAGGCCGACTGCAGAAGGTGGTGCGAAGAGAGAGAGATCGTTTACGGTCAGCTGACCATCATGTGTGTTTGTGTCTTTTCTTTAAGTTTTTCTTTAAACTATTATTTATATTGTAAAGCCGGTTCTCGCCTCCTCCTTGCCCATCTAAATCCCTTTACAGTAATGTTTATTTCTAGGTTCAAATGGAAAACAAAACAACTCAAATATTCAATGTGGTCATGCCACTACTTCCTGCCCAAGCTGCTGATGACAATTTGTGTCTGCAAATTTGGTGTTGAGAATCATCCGCTGTAGATAATCTGAACAAATTAAGGGAAGATCTTGTGGAAAATCCGGAGTAATCTCTCAGTGAACAAGGAGATTAAATGCGGCAGTGCTGCAAATCCCAGCAGCTTGCCATTGTTTTCGATTAACCTTCAGGAAAAGTATGGATTAGACGAACACTTGAAAGACACTGAACTGTAGCTGGGGTCAAGAAACAGGAAATAAGTGAACAGTTCCCTCTGGAACACAGAGAACATCTCTCTAAACATGGGGACCCATATGGCAGTAGTCATGGGGTTTGAGGAGTTTAAAAAAAACAAAAACAATTATTGTTAGAAAATTACAAAATAAATATATAAATAATTTAGTGAGGTTTATTCTAAAAATAACTGAAAATCTTGATTAAGGATTAAAATTTTCCTTGATCTTTTGAGATATATCTTATACCATATCTAGTACATGCTAGGCTATACATATATCAGTATATCCTTTATGTGTATGGAACAGACCCTAATTAAGTTATTCACTCATAATCTGATTCTCTGGGGAGCCATTTTTTATTCAAGACAGAGCACAGAACTGAAAAGCT